>NW_027438978.1:0-223714 GCF_040939455.1 Microcebus murinus | reverse complement strand
GGAGTTCCCAACGCCCCAGGTGTCCTCAGCCCACGACTGGCTGCTGTGGGAATGCGAAGCCCGGCTCCTGGTCTCAGAGCGGGGCAACCAGGAGGTGTGATGTCCACCCCGGCGTTCCCAGGAGGATCAGACTGAAGCTGGGACTTGGCCTGAAAGTGTCCCCTCGCATGGCCACCCCCTTCCCCTTCCTGCTCCTCTACTCCTGGTGCCCCTCCATCCAGGGGCCAGACCTTAAAGAGTCACCCGCAAGAGAATCCTGGTCCCAAAGGAGCCTTCTGGGGGACCCCTGCTGAGAGAGGTTGTGGGCCTGGCCCGCTGGGGCTCTGCCCGACCCAGGGCTGAGAGATGCAACCTCCCAGCTCTGGGTCCCTGCAGGAAGTGTTGGCAAGCACAGGGCCAGTCCTCCAAAGGCCCAGGTGCAGGGAGCCCAGGCCAAGCAGCCTGTGGAAGAAGCCACATGCTGTGCCACCCCGGGGAACACGACTGCAGGCCACGGCCCTTCCCACCTCCTCCTCCTCCTCCTCCTCCTCCTCCTCCTCCTCCTCCTCCCACCCCGCCCCCGCCCCCGCCCCCACATGGCACAGGGCCCAGAGACACCTCAGACACTTGCTACCCAAAGTGCAAAGGGCATCAGTTGCTCCTCCAAACCCCCCCCCCAGCCCAGCAGACCGCGTTGTCCAGCCAGCCCCCGGGCCTCCCTGGGGAGCCCAGCACAAAAGTGCAGACACCCACCGGACCCTCAATCTCAGTTTTCGGATGTTTTTGCCACTCTAAGGACCCGCAGGCCAGCTGGGCCTTCTGGCAGGACAGAGAGCCCCGGAATCCGACGTGGAGAGCTGGGTGTACGTCCCCATGAGGAGGCGGTCCCCACCTCCGCGGCTATCCCCTTGCGGGGAGCGGCAGCCGCGGGGCCTCAGAGAAGACACCAGGCTGGGCCCCCACGGCACAGCGGGAGCACGTCCCCCGCAGGCCACTTAGCGACGGCGGCCAGCCGGCGGACGGTTGGGTTGCGCGAGACGCTGCGGCCGCCCTGCTACCGGGTTCCTGGGAGGGCGTCCTGGAACCAGCGTCCACACCAAGCCCTTGGAAGGCCCAGGCGACGGAGGAGCCCCGTCAGGCAGGGGCCGAGGACGGTGACGGCCCGGGCGGGGAGGAGCGTGTCAGGCAGGGGCAGAGGACGGTGACAGGTGACAGGCCGGGCGGGAAGGAGTCAGTCAGGCAGGGGCCGTGGAGGAGACGGGCTGGGTAAGGGTTAGGGTTAGTGTCAGGGCACAAGTCACAATCGCAAAGACCTGGAAGCCACCCGAGTGCCCATCGACCCACGAGTGGGTAAGTAAAATGTGGCCCGTGGACACCACGGAGTGCTATTCGGCTATGAGGAGCAGCGGTGAGGGGGCACCTCTCGTGGTTCTCCTGGCCAGAGCTGGAACCCGTTCCAGTAAGCCAAGTATCCCAAGAATGGACACACGAGCACCACGTGCTCGCGCTCACCAGCAAATGGGTACGAACCGATGGACACCTAAGTGGACACAGAGGAATCACCTTCTTCGGGTGGGTGTCGGGCGGGTGGGGGGAGGGGATGGGCATACACATCCATTAGGAATGGGGTGGGTACGCACCGACTGGGGGATGGGCGCACTTGAAGCTCTGACCCGAGGGGGGAGGCTGGGAGAGGGCAACGCACCCGACCTTAACATTGGTGCCCCCACAATATGCTGGAACAACATGAGAGGTAAATGAATAAGAACACGGGGGGGGGGGAGGGGGGCACGGGCAACACATGTCACCTTAACACTTGGACTCCCATCATCTGCTTGAAAAGAGAGAGAAAAGAAAATGCAATAATAGAGATAAGAGACACTTTTTAAAAATAATGAATCCGGCCGGGCGCTGTGGCTCACGCCTGTAATCCTAGCTCTTGGGAGGCCGAGGCGGGCGGATTGCTCAAGGTCAGGAGTTCAAAACCAGCCTGAGCAAGAGCGAGACCCCGTCTCTACTATAAATAGAAAGAAATTAATTGGCCAACTGATATATATATAAAAAATTAGCGGGGCATGGTGGCGCATGCCTGCAGTCCCAGCTACCCGGGAGGCTGAGGCAGAAGGATCACTCGAGCCCAGGAGTTTGAAGTTGCTGTGAGCTAGGCTGACGCCACGGCACTCACTCTAGCCTGGGCAACAAACCGAGACTCTGTCTCAAAAAAAAAAAAAAAAATGAATCCGAAGAGAAAAGTAAAAGGAGGCCTGTGGAGCAGGTCTGGGTGTGACTCCGGATCCCCGAACATCAGGTGCCACCACCAAAGATTCCTACGTGTAGCCCATAGAACCCCAAAAGCAACGGGAGGAGTTCTGGTCACATACTCCCTCAAAATGACATCCTGGCCTTCTTCTGGAACTCCCTCCCCTCTCAGACTCTCAAGGTTTCCTCCAGCGTGTCGGCTCCCACAGAGCAGACCTTTGGTCTGAGACCTGACTGTCCAGAAGCCAGGCATGCTGCCGCGTGGCGGCGGTGTCACGGCTCGGGACAAGAGGAGGCCCCACGGTGCGGGCTGGGGCGCCAGGCACCGCGGCGGGCGCCGAGGGTGGGGGTCCCCCCCACCCCGGGCCGCCCCCGCACTCCCAGAAACGCGACAGAACCAGAGGCAAAAAAAAAAAGAAGAAGCCTACGGCACCCGGTATTCCCGGGCGGTCTCCCATCCAAGTTCTAACCAGGCCCGAGCCTGCTTAGCTTCCGAGACCAGACGGGATCGGGCGCGTTCGGGGTGGTGTGGCCGTGGACGGCGGAGGGCGCCCCTGCCCCGCTCAAGAAGCCGAGCCTCTCTGCGCTTCCCCGCCGCCTCCTCCCGCCCCAGGCCCCGCGCCGGGTCGGGCCTGTTGAGTTCGCCGGCCGGGTCCCGCGGGCTCCGAGGGACGAAGGTGACAGGCGGGGCGGGCAGGGAGCGGCGGGCCGGGGTTGGGGGCTGTCTCTGTATACACACACACTCACACGCACTCACTCACTCACTCACACTCACACAAGATGCGCCTCCACGGCTGGACCCGCCAAGGTGGAGACCTTCAAGCCCCCCTCCTCTCCTTGCCTGGCCTCCTTCACCTCCCCGCCCCCCACCCCCAGCGCGCCGGGGCCGCTGACTGCGCACGGGCGGGAGGGGCGGGGCGCTCGCCCTTTGACCCCAGCCAGGGGCGGCCCTCCCCCACAACCCCTTTCAGCTGCGCCCCCCACCCTGTGGCCTGGCGGCCGCCTATTCCCCCGGGCCAGGGCTGGGGCACAGCGCACGGGGGAGGGGAGCCAGTGTATGGGGCGTCTCTCTCTCTCGGGATGTGTCCCATGGGTGGGGTGGGGTGGCGTGGTTTGTGGGGCGCTGAAGAAATCAGTCCCCTCCATCTCCTCCCTCTGGAAAACACCCAAGCCCTTGGAGAACTGCCCGCACCTCTACCTACCGTGGGGGCCGGGACCCTCCTCTGTGTCCTCCTGTGGCCCAGTCCAAGGGGCCTGGGCCTGGCCGGGGCTGCATTGGACCCCAACCACCCTGGCGTGTGGACTCGCCAAAAATCGGTGATTAGATATTGGATTCCAGCGTCATTGAGGTCATTTCACTAATGAGTGCACCGCAAAGAGTTTCCTAATCCATCTGTGAGGGTGGCAACCGAAAGAGAATTTTAGAGCTGACAGAATAGGCGAGGAAAGGCATAGGAGATTTCCACACCCAGTAAGGAAGCCTTTCCCGAAGTGGAAGAAAGAAAGGAGCAAACAGAGACACCGGTAGCCCGCCCGGATCAGAGTCTGCCCCTGAGAGAAAGTACCCTGACCAGGTTCACCCGTGGGTGGGTCGCGAGCTAGCGGCATTCAGAAGAGCGAGGCCCGCAGTCTGTGCAGAAGACACCTGCACTCGGGTGTGTGTGGCGGCACAATTCACAAGCAGCTCCAGATGTTAAACCAAGGAGAAGCCAGGGAGTTCCCAACGCCCCAGGTGTCCTCAGCCCACGACTGGCTGCTGTGGGAATGCGAAGCCCGGCTCCTGGTCTCAGAGCGGGGCAACCAGGAGGTGTGATGTCCACCCCGGCGTTCCCAGGAGGATCAGACTGAAGCTGGGACTTGGCCTGAAAGTGTCCCCTCGCATGGCCACCCCCTTCCCCTTCCTGCTCCTCTACTCCTGGTGCCCCTCCATCCAGGGGCCAGACCTTAAAGAGTCACCCGCAAGAGAATCCTGGTCCCAAAGGAGCCTTCTGGGGGACCCCTGCTGAGAGAGGTTGTGGGCCTGGCCCGCTGGGGCTCTGCCCGACCCAGGGCTGAGAGATGCAACCTCCCAGCTCTGGGTCCCTGCAGGAAGTGTTGGCAAGCACAGGGCCAGTCCTCCAAAGGCCCAGGTGCAGGGAGCCCAGGCCAAGCAGCCTGTGGAAGAAGCCACATGCTGTGCCACCCCGGGGAACACGACTGCAGGCCACGGCCCTTCCCACCTCCTCCTCCTCCTCCTCCTCCTCCCACCCCGCCCCCGCCCCCGCCCCCACATGGCACAGGGCCCAGAGACACCTCAGACACTTGCTACCCAAAGTGCAAAGGGCATCAGTTGCTCCTCCAAACCCCCCCCCAGCCCAGCAGACCGCGTTGTCCAGCCAGCCCCCGGGCCTCCCTGGGGAGCCCAGCACAAAAGTGCAGACACCCACCGGACCCTCAATCTCAGTTTTCGGATGTTTTTGCCACTCTAAGGACCCGCAGGCCAGCTGGGCCTTCTGGCAGGACAGAGAGCCCCGGAATCCGACGTGGAGAGCTGGGTGTACGTCCCCATGAGGAGGCGGTCCCCACCTCCGCGGCTATCCCCTTGCGGGGAGCGGCAGCCGCGGGGCCTCAGAGAAGACACCAGGCTGGGCCCCCACGGCACAGCGGGAGCACGTCCCCCGCAGGCCACTTAGCGACGGCGGCCAGCCGGCGGATGGTTGGGTTGCGCGAGACGCTGCGGCCGCCCTGCTACCGGGTTCCTGGGAGGGCGTCCTGGAACCAGCGTCCACACCAAGCCCTTGGAAGGCCCAGGCGACGGAGGAGCCCCGTCAGGCAGGGGCCGAGGACGGTGACGGCCCGGGCGGGGAGGAGCGTGTCAGGCAGGGGCAGAGGACGGTGACAGGTGACAGGCCGGGCGGGAAGGAGTCAGTCAGGCAGGGGCCGTGGAGGAGACGGGCTGGGTAAGGGTTAGGGTTAGTGTCAGGGCACAAGTCACAATCGCAAAGACCTGGAAGCCACCCGAGTGCCCATCGACCCACGAGTGGGTAAGTAAAATGTGGCCCGTGGACACCACGGAGTGCTATTCGGCTATGAGGAGCAGCGGTGAGGGGGCACCTCTCGTGGTTCTCCTGGCCAGAGCTGGAACCCGTTCCAGTAAGCCAAGTATCCCAAGAATGGACACACGAGCACCACGTGCTCGCGCTCACCAGCAAATGGGTACGAACCGATGGACACCTAAGTGGACACAGAGGAATCACCTTCTTCGGGTGGGTGTCGGGCGGGTGGGGGGAGGGGATGGGCATACACATCCATTAGGAATGGGGTGGGTACGCACCGACTGGGGGATGGGCGCACTTGAAGCTCTGACCCGAGGGGGGAGGCTGGGAGAGGGCAACGCACCCGACCTTAACATTGGTGCCCCCACAATATGCTGGAACAACATGAGAGGTAAATGAATAAGAACACGGGGGGGGGAGGGGGGCACGGGCAACACATGTCACCTTAACACTTGGACTCCCATCATCTGCTTGAAAAGAGAGAGAAAAGAAAATGCAATAATAGAGATAAGAGACACTTTTTAAAAATAATGAATCCGGCCGGGCGCTGTGGCTCACGCCTGTAATCCTAGCTCTTGGGAGGCCGAGGCGGGCGGATTGCTCAAGGTCAGGAGTTCAAAACCAGCCTGAGCAAGAGCGAGACCCCGTCTCTACTATAAATAGAAAGAAATTAATTGGCCAACTGATATATATATAAAAAATTAGCGGGGCATGGTGGCGCATGCCTGCAGTCCCAGCTACCCGGGAGGCTGAGGCAGAAGGATCACTCGAGCCCAGGAGTTTGAAGTTGCTGTGAGCTAGGCTGACGCCACGGCACTCACTCTAGCCTGGGCAACAAACCGAGACTCTGTCTCAAAAAAAAAAAAAAAAATGAATCCGAAGAGAAAAGTAAAAGGAGGCCTGTGGAGCAGGTCTGGGTGTGACTCCGGATCCCCGAACATCAGGTGCCACCACCAAAGATTCCTACGTGTAGCCCATAGAACCCCAAAAGCAACGGGAGGAGTTCTGGTCACATACTCCCTCAAAATGACATCCTGGCCTTCTTCTGGAACTCCCTCCCCTCTCAGACTCTCAAGGTTTCCTCCAGCGTGTCGGCTCCCACAGAGCAGACCTTTGGTCTGAGACCTGACTGTCCAGAAGCCAGGCATGCTGCCGCGTGGCGGCGGTGTCACGGCTCGGGACAAGAGGAGGCCCCACGGTGCGGGCTGGGGCGCCAGGCACCGCGGCGGGCGCCGAGGGTGGGGGTCCCCCCCACCCCGGGCCGCCCCCGCACTCCCAGAAACGCGACAGAACCAGAGGCAAAAAAAAAAAGAAGAAGCCTACGGCACCCGGTATTCCCGGGCGGTCTCCCATCCAAGTTCTAACCAGGCCCGAGCCTGCTTAGCTTCCGAGACCAGACGGGATCGGGCGCGTTCGGGGTGGTGTGGCCGTGGACGGCGGAGGGCGCCCCTGCCCCGCTCAAGAAGCCGAGCCTCTCTGCGCTTCCCCGCCGCCTCCTCCCGCCCCAGGCCCCGCGCCGGGTCGGGCCTGTTGAGTTCGCCGGCCGGGTCCCGCGGGCTCCGAGGGACGAAGGTGACAGGCGGGGCGGGCAGGGAGCGGCGGGCCGGGGTTGGGGGCTGTCTCTGTATACACACACACTCACACGCACTCACTCACTCACTCACACTCACACAAGATGCGCCTCCACGGCTGGACCCGCCAAGGTGGAGACCTTCAAGCCCCCCTCCTCTCCTTGCCTGGCCTCCTTCACCTCCCCGCCCCCCACCCCCAGCGCGCCGGGGCCGCTGACTGCGCACGGGCGGGAGGGGCGGGGCGCTCGCCCTTTGACCCCAGCCAGGGGCGGCCCTCCCCCACAACCCCTTTCAGCTGCGCCCCCCACCCTGTGGCCTGGCGGCCGCCTATTCCCCCGGGCCAGGGCTGGGGCACAGCGCACGGGGGAGGGGAGCCAGTGTATGGGGCGTCTCTCTCTCTCGGGATGTGTCCCATGGGTGGGGTGGGGTGGCGTGGTTTGTGGGGCGCTGAAGAAATCAGTCCCCTCCATCTCCTCCCTCTGGAAAACACCCAAGCCCTTGGAGAACTGCCCGCACCTCTACCTACCGTGGGGGCCGGGACCCTCCTCTGTGTCCTCCTGTGGCCCAGTCCAAGGGGCCTGGGCCTGGCCGGGGCTGCATTGGACCCCAACCACCCTGGCGTGTGGACTCGCCAAAAATCGGCGATTAGATATTGGATTCCAGCGTCATTGAGGTCATTTCACTAATGAGTGCACCGCAAAGAGTTTCCTAATCCATCTGTGAGGGTGGCAACCGAAAGAGAATTTTAGAGCTGACAGAATAGGCGAGGAAAGGCATAGGAGATTTCCACACCCAGTAAGGAAGCCTTTCCCGAAGTGGAAGAAAGAAAGGAGCAAACAGAGACACCGGTAGCCCGCCCGGATCAGAGTCTGCCCCTGAGAGAAAGTACCCTGACCAGGTTCACCCGTGGGTGGGTCGCGAGCTAGCGGCATTCAGAAGAGCGAGGCCCGCAGTCTGTGCAGAAGACACCTGCACTCGGGTGTGTGTGGCGGCACAATTCACAAGCAGCTCCAGATGTTAAACCAAGGAGAAGCCAGGGAGTTCCCAACGCCCCAGGTGTCCTCAGCCCACGACTGGCTGCTGTGGGAATGCGAAGCCCGGCTCCTGGTCTCAGAGCGGGGCAACCAGGAGGTGTGATGTCCACCCCGGCGTTCCCAGGAGGATCAGACTGAAGCTGGGACTTGGCCTGAAAGTGTCCCCTCGCATGGCCACCCCCTTCCCCTTCCTGCTCCTCTACTCCTGGTGCCCCTCCATCCAGGGGCCAGACCTTAAAGAGTCACCCGCAAGAGAATCCTGGTCCCAAAGGAGCCTTCTGGGGGACCCCTGCTGAGAGAGGTTGTGGGCCTGGCCCGCTGGGGCTCTGCCCGACCCAGGGCTGAGAGATGCAACCTCCCAGCTCTGGGTCCCTGCAGGAAGTGTTGGCAAGCACAGGGCCAGTCCTCCAAAGGCCCAGGTGCAGGGAGCCCAGGCCAAGCAGCCTGTGGAAGAAGCCACATGCTGTGCCACCCCGGGGAACACGACTGCAGGCCACGGCCCTTCCCACCTCCTCCTCCTCCTCCTCCTCCTCCCACCCCGCCCCCGCCCCCGCCCCCACATGGCACAGGGCCCAGAGACACCTCAGACACTTGCTACCCAAAGTGCAAAGGGCATCAGTTGCTCCTCCAAACCCCCCCCCAGCCCAGCAGACCGCGTTGTCCAGCCAGCCCCCGGGCCTCCCTGGGGAGCCCAGCACAAAAGTGCAGACACCCACCGGACCCTCAATCTCAGTTTTCGGATGTTTTTGCCACTCTAAGGACCCGCAGGCCAGCTGGGCCTTCTGGCAGGACAGAGAGCCCCGGAATCCGACGTGGAGAGCTGGGTGTACGTCCCCATGAGGAGGCGGTCCCCACCTCCGCGGCTATCCCCTTGCGGGGAGCGGCAGCCGCGGGGCCTCAGAGAAGACACCAGGCTGGGCCCCCACGGCACAGCGGGAGCACGTCCCCCGCAGGCCACTTAGCGACGGCGGCCAGCCGGCGGATGGTTGGGTTGCGCGAGACGCTGCGGCCGCCCTGCTACCGGGTTCCTGGGAGGGCGTCCTGGAACCAGCGTCCACACCAAGCCCTTGGAAGGCCCAGGCGACGGAGGAGCCCCGTCAGGCAGGGGCCGAGGACGGTGACGGCCCGGGCGGGGAGGAGCGTGTCAGGCAGGGGCAGAGGACGGTGACAGGTGACAGGCCGGGCGGGAAGGAGTCAGTCAGGCAGGGGCCGTGGAGGAGACGGGCTGGGTAAGGGTTAGGGTTAGTGTCAGGGCACAAGTCACAATCGCAAAGACCTGGAAGCCACCCGAGTGCCCATCGACCCACGAGTGGGTAAGTAAAATGTGGCCCGTGGACACCACGGAGTGCTATTCGGCTATGAGGAGCAGCGGTGAGGGGGCACCTCTCGTGGTTCTCCTGGCCAGAGCTGGAACCCGTTCCAGTAAGCCAAGTATCCCAAGAATGGACACACGAGCACCACGTGCTCGCGCTCACCAGCAAATGGGTACGAACCGATGGACACCTAAGTGGACACAGAGGAATCACCTTCTTCGGGTGGGTGTCGGGCGGGTGGGGGGAGGGGATGGGCATACACATCCATTAGGAATGGGGTGGGTACGCACCGACTGGGGGATGGGCGCACTTGAAGCTCTGACCCGAGGGGGGAGGCTGGGAGAGGGCAACGCACCCGACCTTAACATTGGTGCCCCCACAATATGCTGGAACAACATGAGAGGTAAATGAATAAGAACACGGGGGGGGGAGGGGGGCACGGGCAACACATGTCACCTTAACACTTGGACTCCCATCATCTGCTTGAAAAGAGAGAGAAAAGAAAATGCAATAATAGAGATAAGAGACACTTTTTAAAAATAATGAATCCGGCCGGGCGCTGTGGCTCACGCCTGTAATCCTAGCTCTTGGGAGGCCGAGGCGGGCGGATTGCTCAAGGTCAGGAGTTCAAAACCAGCCTGAGCAAGAGCGAGACCCCGTCTCTACTATAAATAGAAAGAAATTAATTGGCCAACTGATATATATATAAAAAATTAGCGGGGCATGGTGGCGCATGCCTGCAGTCCCAGCTACCCGGGAGGCTGAGGCAGAAGGATCACTCGAGCCCAGGAGTTTGAAGTTGCTGTGAGCTAGGCTGACGCCACGGCACTCACTCTAGCCTGGGCAACAAACCGAGACTCTGTCTCAAAAAAAAAAAAAAAAATGAATCCGAAGAGAAAAGTAAAAGGAGGCCTGTGGAGCAGGTCTGGGTGTGACTCCGGATCCCCGAACATCAGGTGCCACCACCAAAGATTCCTACGTGTAGCCCATAGAACCCCAAAAGCAACGGGAGGAGTTCTGGTCACATACTCCCTCAAAATGACATCCTGGCCTTCTTCTGGAACTCCCTCCCCTCTCAGACTCTCAAGGTTTCCTCCAGCGTGTCGGCTCCCACAGAGCAGACCTTTGGTCTGAGACCTGACTGTCCAGAAGCCAGGCATGCTGCCGCGTGGCGGCGGTGTCACGGCTCGGGACAAGAGGAGGCCCCACGGTGCGGGCTGGGGCGCCAGGCACCGCGGCGGGCGCCGAGGGTGGGGGTCCCCCCCACCCCGGGCCGCCCCCGCACTCCCAGAAACGCGACAGAACCAGAGGCAAAAAAAAAAAGAAGAAGCCTACGGCACCCGGTATTCCCGGGCGGTCTCCCATCCAAGTTCTAACCAGGCCCGAGCCTGCTTAGCTTCCGAGACCAGACGGGATCGGGCGCGTTCGGGGTGGTGTGGCCGTGGACGGCGGAGGGCGCCCCTGCCCCGCTCAAGAAGCCGAGCCTCTCTGCGCTTCCCCGCCGCCTCCTCCCGCCCCAGGCCCCGCGCCGGGTCGGGCCTGTTGAGTTCGCCGGCCGGGTCCCGCGGGCTCCGAGGGACGAAGGTGACAGGCGGGGCGGGCAGGGAGCGGCGGGCCGGGGTTGGGGGCTGTCTCTGTATACACACACACTCACACGCACTCACTCACTCACTCACACTCACACAAGATGCGCCTCCACGGCTGGACCCGCCAAGGTGGAGACCTTCAAGCCCCCCTCCTCTCCTTGCCTGGCCTCCTTCACCTCCCCGCCCCCCACCCCCAGCGCGCCGGGGCCGCTGACTGCGCACGGGCGGGAGGGGCGGGGCGCTCGCCCTTTGACCCCAGCCAGGGGCGGCCCTCCCCCACAACCCCTTTCAGCTGCGCCCCCCACCCTGTGGCCTGGCGGCCGCCTATTCCCCCGGGCCAGGGCTGGGGCACAGCGCACGGGGGAGGGGAGCCAGTGTATGGGGCGTCTCTCTCTCTCGGGATGTGTCCCATGGGTGGGGTGGGGTGGCGTGGTTTGTGGGGCGCTGAAGAAATCAGTCCCCTCCATCTCCTCCCTCTGGAAAACACCCAAGCCCTTGGAGAACTGCCCGCACCTCTACCTACCGTGGGGGCCGGGACCCTCCTCTGTGTCCTCCTGTGGCCCAGTCCAAGGGGCCTGGGCCTGGCCGGGGCTGCATTGGACCCCAACCACCCTGGCGTGTGGACTCGCCAAAAATCGGCGATTAGATATTGGATTCCAGCGTCATTGAGGTCATTTCACTAATGAGTGCACCGCAAAGAGTTTCCTAATCCATCTGTGAGGGTGGCAACCGAAAGAGAATTTTAGAGCTGACAGAATAGGCGAGGAAAGGCATAGGAGATTTCCACACCCAGTAAGGAAGCCTTTCCCGAAGTGGAAGAAAGAAAGGAGCAAACAGAGACACCGGTAGCCCGCCCGGATCAGAGTCTGCCCCTGAGAGAAAGTACCCTGACCAGGTTCACCCGTGGGTGGGTCGCGAGCTAGCGGCATTCAGAAGAGCGAGGCCCGCAGTCTGTGCAGAAGACACCTGCACTCGGGTGTGTGTGGCGGCACAATTCACAAGCAGCTCCAGATGTTAAACCAAGGAGAAGCCAGGGAGTTCCCAACGCCCCAGGTGTCCTCAGCCCACGACTGGCTGCTGTGGGAATGCGAAGCCCGGCTCCTGGTCTCAGAGCGGGGCAACCAGGAGGTGTGATGTCCACCCCGGCGTTCCCAGGAGGATCAGACTGAAGCTGGGACTTGGCCTGAAAGTGTCCCCTCGCATGGCCACCCCCTTCCCCTTCCTGCTCCTCTACTCCTGGTGCCCCTCCATCCAGGGGCCAGACCTTAAAGAGTCACCCGCAAGAGAATCCTGGTCCCAAAGGAGCCTTCTGGGGGACCCCTGCTGAGAGAGGTTGTGGGCCTGGCCCGCTGGGGCTCTGCCCGACCCAGGGCTGAGAGATGCAACCTCCCAGCTCTGGGTCCCTGCAGGAAGTGTTGGCAAGCACAGGGCCAGTCCTCCAAAGGCCCAGGTGCAGGGAGCCCAGGCCAAGCAGCCTGTGGAAGAAGCCACATGCTGTGCCACCCCGGGGAACACGACTGCAGGCCACGGCCCTTCCCACCTCCTCCTCCTCCTCCTCCTCCTCCCACCCCGCCCCCGCCCCCGCCCCCACATGGCACAGGGCCCAGAGACACCTCAGACACTTGCTACCCAAAGTGCAAAGGGCATCAGTTGCTCCTCCAAACCCCCCCCCAGCCCAGCAGACCGCGTTGTCCAGCCAGCCCCCGGGCCTCCCTGGGGAGCCCAGCACAAAAGTGCAGACACCCACCGGACCCTCAATCTCAGTTTTCGGATGTTTTTGCCACTCTAAGGACCCGCAGGCCAGCTGGGCCTTCTGGCAGGACAGAGAGCCCCGGAATCCGACGTGGAGAGCTGGGTGTACGTCCCCATGAGGAGGCGGTCCCCACCTCCGCGGCTATCCCCTTGCGGGGAGCGGCAGCCGCGGGGCCTCAGAGAAGACACCAGGCTGGGCCCCCACGGCACAGCGGGAGCACGTCCCCCGCAGGCCACTTAGCGACGGCGGCCAGCCGGCGGATGGTTGGGTTGCGCGAGACGCTGCGGCCGCCCTGCTACCGGGTTCCTGGGAGGGCGTCCTGGAACCAGCGTCCACACCAAGCCCTTGGAAGGCCCAGGCGACGGAGGAGCCCCGTCAGGCAGGGGCCGAGGACGGTGACGGCCCGGGCGGGGAGGAGCGTGTCAGGCAGGGGCAGAGGACGGTGACAGGTGACAGGCCGGGCGGGAAGGAGTCAGTCAGGCAGGGGCCGTGGAGGAGACGGGCTGGGTAAGGGTTAGGGTTAGTGTCAGGGCACAAGTCACAATCGCAAAGACCTGGAAGCCACCCGAGTGCCCATCGACCCACGAGTGGGTAAGTAAAATGTGGCCCGTGGACACCACGGAGTGCTATTCGGCTATGAGGAGCAGCGGTGAGGGGGCACCTCTCGTGGTTCTCCTGGCCAGAGCTGGAACCCGTTCCAGTAAGCCAAGTATCCCAAGAATGGACACACGAGCACCACGTGCTCGCGCTCACCAGCAAATGGGTACGAACCGATGGACACCTAAGTGGACACAGAGGAATCACCTTCTTCGGGTGGGTGTCGGGCGGGTGGGGGGAGGGGATGGGCATACACATCCATTAGGAATGGGGTGGGTACGCACCGACTGGGGGATGGGCGCACTTGAAGCTCTGACCCGAGGGGGGAGGCTGGGAGAGGGCAACGCACCCGACCTTAACATTGGTGCCCCCACAATATGCTGGAACAACATGAGAGGTAAATGAATAAGAACACGGGGGGGGGGAGGGGGGCACGGGCAACACATGTCACCTTAACACTTGGACTCCCATCATCTGCTTGAAAAGAGAGAGAAAAGAAAATGCAATAATAGAGATAAGAGACACTTTTTAAAAATAATGAATCCGGCCGGGCGCTGTGGCTCACGCCTGTAATCCTAGCTCTTGGGAGGCCGAGGCGGGCGGATTGCTCAAGGTCAGGAGTTCAAAACCAGCCTGAGCAAGAGCGAGACCCCGTCTCTACTATAAATAGAAAGAAATTAATTGGCCAACTGATATATATATAAAAAATTAGCGGGGCATGGTGGCGCATGCCTGCAGTCCCAGCTACCCGGGAGGCTGAGGCAGAAGGATCACTCGAGCCCAGGAGTTTGAAGTTGCTGTGAGCTAGGCTGACGCCACGGCACTCACTCTAGCCTGGGCAACAAACCGAGACTCTGTCTCAAAAAAAAAAAAAAAAATGAATCCGAAGAGAAAAGTAAAAGGAGGCCTGTGGAGCAGGTCTGGGTGTGACTCCGGATCCCCGAACATCAGGTGCCACCACCAAAGATTCCTACGTGTAGCCCATAGAACCCCAAAAGCAACGGGAGGAGTTCTGGTCACATACTCCCTCAAAATGACATCCTGGCCTTCTTCTGGAACTCCCTCCCCTCTCAGACTCTCAAGGTTTCCTCCAGCGTGTCGGCTCCCACAGAGCAGACCTTTGGTCTGAGACCTGACTGTCCAGAAGCCAGGCATGCTGCCGCGTGGCGGCGGTGTCACGGCTCGGGACAAGAGGAGGCCCCACGGTGCGGGCTGGGGCGCCAGGCACCGCGGCGGGCGCCGAGGGTGGGGGTCCCCCCACCCCGGGCCGCCCCCGCACTCCCAGAAACGCGACAGAACCAGAGGCAAAAAAAAAAAGAAGAAGCCTACGGCACCCGGTATTCCCGGGCGGTCTCCCATCCAAGTTCTAACCAGGCCCGACCCTGCTTAGCTTCCGAGACCAGACGGGATCGGGCGCGTTCGGGGTGGTGTGGCCGTGGACGGCGGAGGGCGCCCCTGCCCCGCTCAAGAAGCCGAGCCTCTCTGCGCTTCCCCGCCGCCTCCTCCCGCCCCAGGCCCCGCGCCGGGTCGGGCCTGTTGAGTTCGCCGGCCGGGTCCCGCGGGCTCCGAGGGACGGGGGTGACAGGCGGGGCGGGCAGGGAGCGGCGGGCCGGGGTTGGGGGCTGTCTCTGTATACACACACACTCACACGCACTCACTCACTCACTCACACTCACACAAGATGCGCCTCCACGGCTGGACCCGCCAAGGTGGAGACCTTCAAGCCCCCCTCCTCTCCTTGCCTGGCCTCCTTCACCTCCCCGCCCCCCACCCCCAGCGCGCCGGGGCCGCTGACTGCGCACGGGCGGGAGGGGCGGGGCGCTCGCCCTTTGACCCCAGCCAGGGGCGGCCCTCCCCCACAACCCCTTTCAGCTGCGCCCCCCACCCTGTGGCCTGGCGGCCGCCTATTCCCCCGGGCCAGGGCTGGGGCACAGCGCACGGGGGAGGGGAGCCAGTGTATGGGGCGTCTCTCTCTCTCGGGATGTGTCCCATGGGTGGGGTGGGGTGGCGTGGTTTGTGGGGCGCTGAAGAAATCAGTCCCCTCCATCTCCTCCCTCTGGAAAACACCCAAGCCCTTGGAGAACTGCCCGCACCTCTACCTACCGTGGGGGCCGGGACCCTCCTCTGTGTCCTCCTGTGGCCCAGTCCAAGGGGCCTGGGCCTGGCCGGGGCTGCATTGGACCCCAACCACCCTGGCGTGTGGACTCGCCAAAAATCGGCGATTAGATATTGGATTCCAGCGTCATTGAGGTCATTTCACTAATGAGTGCACCGCAAAGAGTTTCCTAATCCATCTGTGAGGGTGGCAACCGAAAGAGAATTTTAGAGCTGACAGAATAGGCGAGGAAAGGCATAGGAGATTTCCACACCCAGTAAGGAAGCCTTTCCCGAAGTGGAAGAAAGAAAGGAGCAAACAGAGACACCGGTAGCCCGCCCGGATCAGAGTCTGCCCCTGAGAGAAAGTACCCTGACCAGGTTCACCCGTGGGTGGGTCGCGAGCTAGCGGCATTCAGAAGAGCGAGGCCCGCAGTCTGTGCAGAAGACACCTGCACTCGGGTGTGTGTGGCGGCACAATTCACAAGCAGCTCCAGATGTTAAACCAAGGAGAAGCCAGGGAGTTCCCAACGCCCCAGGTGTCCTCAGCCCACGACTGGCTGCTGTGGGAATGCGAAGCCCGGCTCCTGGTCTCAGAGCGGGGCAACCAGGAGGTGTGATGTCCACCCCGGCGTTCCCAGGAGGATCAGACTGAAGCTGGGACTTGGCCTGAAAGTGTCCCCTCGCATGGCCACCCCCTTCCCCTTCCTGCTCCTCTACTCCTGGTGCCCCTCCATCCAGGGGCCAGACCTTAAAGAGTCACCCGCAAGAGAATCCTGGTCCCAAAGGAGCCTTCTGGGGGACCCCTGCTGAGAGAGGTTGTGGGCCTGGCCCGCTGGGGCTCTGCCCGACCCAGGGCTGAGAGATGCAACCTCCCAGCTCTGGGTCCCTGCAGGAAGTGTTGGCAAGCACAGGGCCAGTCCTCCAAAGGCCCAGGTGCAGGGAGCCCAGGACAAGCAGCCTGTGGAAGAAGCCACATGCTGTGCCACCCCGGGGAACACGACTGCAGGCCACGGCCCTTCCCACCTCCTCCTCCTCCTCCTCCTCCTCCTCCTCCTCCTCCTCCCACCCCGCCCCCGCCCCCGCCCCCACATGGCACAGGGCCCAGAGACACCTCAGACACTTGCTACCCAAAGTGCAAAGGGCATCAGTTGCTCCTCCAAACCCCCCCCCCAGCCCAGCAGACCGCGTTGTCCAGCCAGCCCCCGGGCCTCCCTGGGGAGCCCAGCACAAAAGTGCAGACACCCACCGGACCCTCAATCTCAGTTTTCGGATGTTTTTGCCACTCTAAGGACCCGCAGGCCAGCTGGGCCTTCTGGCAGGACAGAGAGCCCCGGAATCCGACGTGGAGAGCTGGGTGTACGTCCCCATGAGGAGGCGGTCCCCACCTCCGCGGCTATCCCCTTGCGGGGAGCGGCAGCCGCGGGGCCTCAGAGAAGACACCAGGCTGGGCCCCCACGGCACAGCGGGAGCACGTCCCCCGCAGGCCACTTAGCGACGGCGGCCAGCCGGCGGATGGTTGGGTTGCGCGAGACGCTGCGGCCGCCCTGCTACCGGGTTCCTGGGAGGGCGTCCTGGAACCAGCGTCCACACCAAGCCCTTGGAAGGCCCAGGCGACGGAGGAGCCCCGTCAGGCAGGGGCCGAGGACGGTGACGGCCCGGGCGGGGAGGAGCGTGTCAGGCAGGGGCAGAGGACGGTGACAGGTGACAGGCCGGGCGGGAAGGAGTCAGTCAGGCAGGGGCCGTGGAGGAGACGGGCTGGGTAAGGGTTAGGGTTAGTGTCAGGGCACAAGTCACAATCGCAAAGACCTGGAAGCCACCCGAGTGCCCATCGACCCACGAGTGGGTAAGTAAAATGTGGCCCGTGGACACCACGGAGTGCTATTCGGCTATGAGGAGCAGCGGTGAGGGGGCACCTCTCGTGGTTCTCCTGGCCAGAGCTGGAACCCGTTCCAGTAAGCCAAGTATCCCAAGAATGGACACACGAGCACCACGTGCTCGCGCTCACCAGCAAATGGGTACGAACCGATGGACACCTAAGTGGACACAGAGGAATCACCTTCTTCGGGTGGGTGTCGGGCGGGTGGGGGGAGGGGATGGGCATACACATCCATTAGGAATGGGGTGGGTACGCACCGACTGGGGGATGGGCGCACTTGAAGCTCTGACCCGAGGGGGGAGGCTGGGAGAGGGCAACGCACCCGACCTTAACATTGGTGCCCCCACAATATGCTGGAACAACATGAGAGGTAAATGAATAAGAACACGGGGGGGGGGAGGGGGGCACGGGCAACACATGTCACCTTAACACTTGGACTCCCATCATCTGCTTGAAAAGAGAGAGAAAAGAAAATGCAATAATAGAGATAAGAGACACTTTTTAAAAATAATGAATCCGGCCGGGCGCTGTGGCTCACGCCTGTAATCCTAGCTCTTGGGAGGCCGAGGCGGGCGGATTGCTCAAGGTCAGGAGTTCAAAACCAGCCTGAGCAAGAGCGAGACCCCGTCTCTACTATAAATAGAAAGAAATTAATTGGCCAACTGATATATATATAAAAAATTAGCGGGGCATGGTGGCGCATGCCTGCAGTCCCAGCTACCCGGGAGGCTGAGGCAGAAGGATCACTCGAGCCCAGGAGTTTGAAGTTGCTGTGAGCTAGGCTGACGCCACGGCACTCACTCTAGCCTGGGCAACAAACCGAGACTCTGTCTCAAAAAAAAAAAAAAAAATGAATCCGAAGAGAAAAGTAAAAGGAGGCCTGTGGAGCAGGTCTGGGTGTGACTCCGGATCCCCGAACATCAGGTGCCACCACCAAAGATTCCTACGTGTAGCCCATAGAACCCCAAAAGCAACGGGAGGAGTTCTGGTCACATACTCCCTCAAAATGACATCCTGGCCTTCTTCTGGAACTCCCTCCCCTCTCAGACTCTCAAGGTTTCCTCCAGCGTGTCGGCTCCCACAGAGCAGACCTTTGGTCTGAGACCTGACTGTCCAGAAGCCAGGCATGCTGCCGCGTGGCGGCGGTGTCACGGCTCGGGACAAGAGGAGGCCCCACGGTGCGGGCTGGGGCGCCAGGCACCGCGGCGGGCGCCGAGGGTGGGGGTCCCCCCCACCCCGGGCCGCCCCCGCACTCCCAGAAACGTGACAGAACCAGAGGCAAAAAAAAAAAGAAGAAGCCTACGGCACCCGGTATTCCCGGGCGGTCTCCCATCCAAGTTCTAACCAGGCCCGACCCTGCTTAGCTTCCGAGACCAGACGGGATCGGGCGCGTTCGGGGTGGTGTGGCCGTGGACGGCGTGGCCGTGGACGGCGGAGGGCGCCCCTGCCCCGCTCAAGAAGCCGAGCCTCTCCGCGCTTCCCCGCCGCCTCCTCCCGCCCCAGGCCCCGCGCCGGGTCGGGCCTGTTGAGTTCGCCGGCCGGGTCCCGCGGGCTCCGAGGGACGGGGGTGACAGGCGGGGCGGGCAGGGAGCGGCGGGCCGGGGTTGGGGGCTGTCTCTGTATACACACACACTCACACTCACACTCACTCACTCACTCACACTCACACTCACACAAGATGCGCCTCCACGGCTGGACCCGCCAAGGTGGAGACCTTCAAGCCCCCCTCCTCTCCTTGCCTGGCCTCCTTCACCTCCCCGCCCCCCACCCCCAGCGTGCCGGGGCCGCTGACTGCGCACGGGCGGGAGGGGCGGGCCACTCGCCCTTTGACCCCAGCCAGGGGCGGCCCTCCCCCACAACCCCTTTCAGCTGCGCCCCCCACCCTGTGGCCTGGCGGCCGCCTATTCCCCCGGGCCAGGGCTGGGGCACAGCGCACGGGGGAGGGGAGCCAGTGTATGGGGCGTCTCTCTCTCTCTCGGGATGTGTCCCATGGGTGGGGTGGGGTGGCGTGGTTTGTGGGGCGCTGAAGAAATCAGTCCCCTCCATCTCCTCCCTCTGGAAAACACCCAAGCCCTTGGAGAACTGCCCGCACCTCTACCTACCGTGGGGGCCGGGACCCTCCTCTGTGTCCTCCTGTGGCCCAGTCCAAGGGGCCTGGGCCTGGCCGGGGCTGCATTGGACCCCAACCACCCTGGCGTGTGGACTCGCCAAAAATCGGCGATTAGATATTGGATTCCAGCGTCATTGAGGTCATTTCACTAATGAGTGCACCGCAAAGAGTTTCCTAATCCATCTGTGAGGGTGGCAACCGAAAGAGAATTTTAGAGCTGACAGAATAGGCGAGGAAAGGCATAGGAGATTTCCACACCCAGTAAGGAAGCCTTTCCCGAAGTGGAAGAAAGAAAGGAGCAAACAGAGACACCGGTAGCCCGCCCGGATCAGAGTCTGCCCCTGAGAGAAAGTACCCTGACCAGGTTCACCCGTGGGTGGGTCGCGAGCTAGCGGCATTCAGAAGAGCGAGGCCCGCAGTCTGTGCAGAAGACACCTGCACTCGGGTGTGTGTGGCGGCACAATTCACAAGCAGCTCCAGATGTTAAACCAAGGAGAAGCCAGGGAGTTCCCAACGCCCCAGGTGTCCTCAGCCCACGACTGGCTGCTGTGGGAATGCGAAGCCCGGCTCCTGGTCTCAGAGCGGGGCAACCAGGAGGTGTGATGTCCACCCCGGCGTTCCCAGGAGGATCAGACTGAAGCTGGGACTTGGCCTGAAAGTGTCCCCTCGCATGGCCACCCCCTTCCCCTTCCTGCTCCTCTACTCCTGGTGCCCCTCCATCCAGGGGCCAGACCTTAAAGAGTCACCCGCAAGAGAATCCTGGTCCCAAAGGAGCCTTCTGGGGGACCCCTGCTGAGAGAGGTTGTGGGCCTGGCCCGCTGGGGCTCTGCCCGACCCAGGGCTGAGAGATGCAACCTCCCAGCTCTGGGTCCCTGCAGGAAGTGTTGGCAAGCACAGGGCCAGTCCTCCAAAGGCCCAGGTGCAGGGAGCCCAGGACAAGCAGCCTGTGGAAGAAGCCACATGCTGTGCCACCCCGGGGAACACGACTGCAGGCCACGGCCCTTCCCACCTCCTCCTCCTCCTCCTCCTCCTCCTCCTCCTCCTCCTCCCACCCCGCCCCCGCCCCCGCCCCCACATGGCACAGGGCCCAGAGACACCTCAGACACTTGCTACCCAAAGTGCAAAGGGCATCAGTTGCTCCTCCAAACCCCCCCCCCAGCCCAGCAGACCGCGTTGTCCAGCCAGCCCCCGGGCCTCCCTGGGGAGCCCAGCACAAAAGTGCAGACACCCACCGGACCCTCAATCTCAGTTTTCGGATGTTTTTGCCACTCTAAGGACCCGCAGGCCAGCTGGGCCTTCTGGCAGGACAGAGAGCCCCGGAATCCGACGTGGAGAGCTGGGTGTACGTCCCCATGAGGAGGCGGTCCCCACCTCCGCGGCTATCCCCTTGCGGGGAGCGGCAGCCGCGGGGCCTCAGAGAAGACACCAGGCTGGGCCCCCACGGCACAGCGGGAGCACGTCCCCCGCAGGCCACTTAGCGACGGCGGCCAGCCGGCGGATGGTTGGGTTGCGCGAGACGCTGCGGCCGCCCTGCTACCGGGTTCCTGGGAGGGCGTCCTGGAACCAGCGTCCACACCAAGCCCTTGGAAGGCCCAGGCGACGGAGGAGCCCCGTCAGGCAGGGGCCGAGGACGGTGACGGCCCGGGCGGGGAGGAGCGTGTCAGGCAGGGGCAGAGGACGGTGACAGGTGACAGGCCGGGCGGGAAGGAGTCAGTCAGGCAGGGGCCGTGGAGGAGACGGGCTGGGTAAGGGTTAGGGTTAGTGTCAGGGCACAAGTCACAATCGCAAAGACCTGGAAGCCACCCGAGTGCCCATCGACCCACGAGTGGGTAAGTAAAATGTGGCCCGTGGACACCACGGAGTGCTATTCGGCTATGAGGAGCAGCGGTGAGGGGGCACCTCTCGTGGTTCTCCTGGCCAGAGCTGGAACCCGTTCCAGTAAGCCAAGTATCCCAAGAATGGACACACGAGCACCACGTGCTCGCGCTCACCAGCAAATGGGTACGAACCGATGGACACCTAAGTGGACACAGAGGAATCACCTTCTTCGGGTGGGTGTCGGGCGGGTGGGGGGAGGGGATGGGCATACACATCCATTAGGAATGGGGTGGGTACGCACCGACTGGGGGATGGGCGCACTTGAAGCTCTGACCCGAGGGGGGAGGCTGGGAGAGGGCAACGCACCCGACCTTAACATTGGTGCCCCCACAATATGCTGGAACAACATGAGAGGTAAATGAATAAGAACACGGGGGGGGGGAGGGGGGCACGGGCAACACATGTCACCTTAACACTTGGACTCCCATCATCTGCTTGAAAAGAGAGAGAAAAGAAAATGCAATAATAGAGATAAGAGACACTTTTTAAAAATAATGAATCCGGCCGGGCGCTGTGGCTCACGCCTGTAATCCTAGCTCTTGGGAGGCCGAGGCGGGCGGATTGCTCAAGGTCAGGAGTTCAAAACCAGCCTGAGCAAGAGCGAGACCCCGTCTCTACTATAAATAGAAAGAAATTAATTGGCCAACTGATATATATATAAAAAATTAGCGGGGCATGGTGGCGCATGCCTGCAGTCCCAGCTACCCGGGAGGCTGAGGCAGAAGGATCACTCGAGCCCAGGAGTTTGAAGTTGCTGTGAGCTAGGCTGACGCCACGGCACTCACTCTAGCCTGGGCAACAAACCGAGACTCTGTCTCAAAAAAAAAAAAAAAAATGAATCCGAAGAGAAAAGTAAAAGGAGGCCTGTGGAGCAGGTCTGGGTGTGACTCCGGATCCCCGAACATCAGGTGCCACCACCAAAGATTCCTACGTGTAGCCCATAGAACCCCAAAAGCAACGGGAGGAGTTCTGGTCACATACTCCCTCAAAATGACATCCTGGCCTTCTTCTGGAACTCCCTCCCCTCTCAGACTCTCAAGGTTTCCTCCAGCGTGTCGGCTCCCACAGAGCAGACCTTTGGTCTGAGACCTGACTGTCCAGAAGCCAGGCATGCTGCCGCGTGGCGGCGGTGTCACGGCTCGGGACAAGAGGAGGCCCCACGGTGCGGGCTGGGGCGCCAGGCACCGCGGCGGGCGCCGAGGGTGGGGGTCCCCCCCACCCCGGGCCGCCCCCGCACTCCCAGAAACGTGACAGAACCAGAGGCAAAAAAAAAAAGAAGAAGCCTACGGCACCCGGTATTCCCGGGCGGTCTCCCATCCAAGTTCTAACCAGGCCCGACCCTGCTTAGCTTCCGAGACCAGACGGGATCGGGCGCGTTCGGGGTGGTGTGGCCGTGGACGGCGTGGCCGTGGACGGCGGAGGGCGCCCCTGCCCCGCTCAAGAAGCCGAGCCTCTCCGCGCTTCCCCGCCGCCTCCTCCCGCCCCAGGCCCCGCGCCGGGTCGGGCCTGTTGAGTTCGCCGGCCGGGTCCCGCGGGCTCCGAGGGACGGGGGTGACAGGCGGGGCGGGCAGGGAGCGGCGGGCCGGGGTTGGGGGCTGTCTCTGTATACACACACACTCACACTCACACTCACTCACTCACTCACACTCACACTCACACAAGATGCGCCTCCACGGCTGGACCCGCCAAGGTGGAGACCTTCAAGCCCCCCTCCTCTCCTTGCCTGGCCTCCTTCACCTCCCCGCCCCCCACCCCCAGCGTGCCGGGGCTGCTGACTGCGCACGGGCGGGAGGGGCGGGCCACTCGCCCTTTGACCCCAGCCAGGGGCGGCCCTCCCCCACAACCCCTTTCAGCTGCGCCCCCCACCCTGTGGCCTGGCGGCCGCCTATTCCCCCGGGCCAGGGCTGGGGCACAGCGCACGGGGGAGGGGAGCCAGTGTATGGGGCGTCTCTCTCTCTCGGGATGTGTCCCATGGGTGGGGTGGGGTGGCGTGGTTTGTGGGGCGCTGAAGAAATCAGTCCCCTCCATCTCCTCCCTCTGGAAAACACCCAAGCCCTTGGAGAACTGCCCGCACCTCTACCTACCGTGGGGGCCGGGACCCTCCTCTGTGTCCTCCTGTGGCCCAGTCCAAGGGGCCTGGGCCTGGCCGGGGCTGCATTGGACCCCAACCACCCTGGCGTGTGGACTCGCCAAAAATCGGCGATTAGATATTGGATTCCAGCGTCATTGAGGTCATTTCACTAATGAGTGCACCGCAAAGAGTTTCCTAATCCATCTGTGAGGGTGGCAACTGAAAGAGAATTTTAGAGCTGACAGAATAGGCGAGGAAAGGCATAGGAGATTTCCACACCCAGTAAGGAAGCCTTTCCCGAAGTGGAAGAAAGAAAGGAGCAAACAGAGACACCGGTAGCCCGCCCGGATCAGAGTCTGCCCCTGAGAGAAAGTACCCTGACCAGGTTCACCCGTGGGTGGGTCGCGAGCTAGCGGCATTCAGAAGAGCGAGGCCCGCAGTCTGTGCAGAAGACACCTGCACTCGGGTGTGTGTGGCGGCACAATTCACAAGCAGCTCCAGATGTTAAACCAAGGAGAAGCCAGGGAGTTCCCAACGCCCCAGGTGTCCTCAGCCCACGACTGGCTGCTGTGGGAATGCGAAGCCCGGCTCCTGGTCTCAGAGCGGGGCAACCAGGAGGTGTGATGTCCACCCCGGCGTTCCCAGGAGGATCAGACTGAAGCTGGGACTTGGCCTGAAAGTGTCCCCTCGCATGGCCACCCCCTTCCCCTTCCTGCTCCTCTACTCCTGGTGCCCCTCCATCCAGGGGCCAGACCTTAAAGAGTCACCCGCAAGAGAATCCTGGTCCCAAAGGAGCCTTCTGGGGGACCCCTGCTGAGAGAGGTTGTGGGCCTGGCCCGCTGGGGCTCTGCCCGACCCAGGGCTGAGAGATGCAACCTCCCAGCTCTGGGTCCCTGCAGGAAGTGTTGGCAAGCACAGGGCCAGTCCTCCAAAGGCCCAGGTGCAGGGAGCCCAGCCCAAGCAGCCTGTGGAAGAAGCCACATGCTGTGCCACCCCGGGGAACACGACTGCAGGCCAGGGCCCTTCCCACCTCCTCCTCCTCCTCCTCCTCCTCCTCCTCCTCCTCCTCCTCCTCCTCCCACCCCGCCCCCGCCCCCGCCCCCACATGGCACAGGGCCCAGAGACACCTCAGACACTTGCTACCCAAAGTGCAAAGGGCATCAGTTGCTCCTCCAAACCCCCCCCCCAGCCCAGCAGACCGCGTTGTCCAGCCAGCCCCCGGGCCTCCCTGGGGAGCCCAGCACAAAAGTGCAGACACCCACCGGACCCTCAATCTCAGTTTTCGGATGTTTTTGCCACTCTAAGGACCCGCAGGCCAGCTGGGCCTTCTGGCAGGACAGAGAGCCCCGGAATCCGACGTGGAGAGCTGGGTGTACGTCCCCATGAGGAGGCGGTCCCCACCTCCGCGGCTATCCCCTTGCGGGGAGCGGCAGCCGCGGGGCCTCAGAGAAGACACCAGGCTGGGCCCCCACGGCACAGCGGGAGCACGTCCCCCGCAGGCCACTTAGCGACGGCGGCCAGCCGGCGGACGGTTGGGTTGCGCGAGACGCTGCGGCCGCCCTGCTACCGGGTTCCTGGGAGGGCGTCCTGGAACCAGCGTCCACACCAAGCCCTTGGAAGGCCCAGGCGACGGAGGAGCCCCGTCAGGCAGGGGCCGAGGACGGTGACGGCCCGGGCGGGGAGGAGCGTGTCAGGCAGGGGCAGAGGACGGTGACAGGTGACAGGCCGGGCGGGAAGGAGTCAGTCAGGCAGGGGCCGTGGAGGAGACGGGCTGGGTAAGGGTTAGGGTTAGTGTCAGGGCACAAGTCACAATCGCAAAGACCTGGAAGCCACCCGAGTGCCCATCGACCCACGAGTGGGTAAGTAAAATGTGGCCCGTGGACACCACGGAGTGCTATTCGGCTATGAGGAGCAGCGGTGAGGGGGCACCTCTCGTGGTTCTCCTGGCCAGAGCTGGAACCCGTTCCAGTAAGCCAAGTATCCCAAGAATGGACACACGAGCACCACGTGCTCGCGCTCACCAGCAAATGGGTACGAACCGATGGACACCTAAGTGGACACAGAGGAATCACCTTCTTCGGGTGGGTGTCGGGCGGGTGGGGGGAGGGGATGGGCATACACATCCATTAGGAATGGGGTGGGTACGCACCGACTGGGGGATGGGCGCACTTGAAGCTCTGACCCGAGGGGGGAGGCTGGGAGAGGGCAACGCACCCGACCTTAACATTGGTGCCCCCACAATATGCTGGAACAACATGAGAGGTAAATGAATAAGAACACGGGGGGGGGGGAGGGGGGCACGGGCAACACATGTCACCTTAACACTTGGACTCCCATCATCTGCTTGAAAAGAGAGAGAAAAGAAAATGCAATAATAGAGATAAGAGACACTTTTTAAAAATAATGAATCCGGCCGGGCGCTGTGGCTCACGCCTGTAATCCTAGCTCTTGGGAGGCCGAGGCGGGCGGATTGCTCAAGGTCAGGAGTTCAAAACCAGCCTGAGCAAGAGCGAGACCCCGTCTCTACTATAAATAGAAAGAAATTAATTGGCCAACTGATATATATATAAAAAATTAGCGGGGCATGGTGGCGCATGCCTGCAGTCCCAGCTACCCGGGAGGCTGAGGCAGAAGGATCACTCGAGCCCAGGAGTTTGAAGTTGCTGTGAGCTAGGCTGACGCCACGGCACTCACTCTAGCCTGGGCAACAAACCGAGACTCTGTCTCAAAAAAAAAAAAAAAAATGAATCCGAAGAGAAAAGTAAAAGGAGGCCTGTGGAGCAGGTCTGGGTGTGACTCCGGATCCCCGAACATCAGGTGCCACCACCAAAGATTCCTACGTGTAGCCCATAGAACCCCAAAAGCAACGGGAGGAGTTCTGGTCACATACTCCCTCAAAATGACATCCTGGCCTTCTTCTGGAACTCCCTCCCCTCTCAGACTCTCAAGGTTTCCTCCAGCGTGTCGGCTCCCACAGAGCAGACCTTTGGTCTGAGACCTGACTGTCCAGAAGCCAGGCATGCTGCCGCGTGGCGGCGGTGTCACGGCTCGGGACAAGAGGAGGCCCCACGGTGCGGGCTGGGGCGCCAGGCACCGCGGCGGGCGCCGAGGGTGGGGGTCCCCCCACCCCGGGCCGCCCCCGCACTCCCAGAAACGCGACAGAACCAGAGGCAAAAAAAAAAAGAAGAAGCCTACGGCACCCGGTATTCCCGGGCGGTCTCCCATCCAAGTTCTAACCAGGCCCGACCCTGCTTAGCTTCCGAGACCAGACGGGATCGGGCGCGTTCGGGGTGGTGTGGCCGTGGACGGCGGAGGGCGCCCCTGCCCCGCTCAAGAAGCCGAGCCTCTCTGCGCTTCCCCGCCGCCTCCTCCCGCCCCAGGCCCCGCGCCGGGTCGGGCCTGTTGAGTTCGCCGGCCGGGTCCCGCGGGCTCCGAGGGACGGGGGTGACAGGCGGGGCGGGCAGGGAGCGGCGGGCCGGGGTTGGGGGCTGTCTCTGTATACACACACACTCACACGCACTCACTCACTCACTCACACTCACACAAGATGCGCCTCCACGGCTGGACCCGCCAAGGTGGAGACCTTCAAGCCCCCCTCCTCTCCTTGCCTGGCCTCCTTCACCTCCCCGCCCCCCACCCCCAGCGCGCCGGGGCCGCTGACTGCGCACGGGCGGGAGGGGCGGGGCGCTCGCCCTTTGACCCCAGCCAGGGGCGGCCCTCCCCCACAACCCCTTTCAGCTGCGCCCCCCACCCTGTGGCCTGGCGGCCGCCTATTCCCCCGGGCCAGGGCTGGGGCACAGCGCACGGGGGAGGGGAGCCAGTGTATGGGGCGTCTCTCTCTCTCGGGATGTGTCCCATGGGTGGGGTGGGGTGGCGTGGTTTGTGGGGCGCTGAAGAAATCAGTCCCCTCCATCTCCTCCCTCTGGAAAACACCCAAGCCCTTGGAGAACTGCCCGCACCTCTACCTACCGTGGGGGCCGGGACCCTCCTCTGTGTCCTCCTGTGGCCCAGTCCAAGGGGCCTGGGCCTGGCCGGGGCTGCATTGGACCCCAACCACCCTGGCGTGTGGACTCGCCAAAAATCGGCGATTAGATATTGGATTCCAGCGTCATTGAGGTCATTTCACTAATGAGTGCACCGCAAAGAGTTTCCTAATCCATCTGTGAGGGTGGCAACCGAAAGAGAATTTTAGAGCTGACAGAATAGGCGAGGAAAGGCATAGGAGATTTCCACACCCAGTAAGGAAGCCTTTCCCGAAGTGGAAGAAAGAAAGGAGCAAACAGAGACACCGGTAGCCCGCCCGGATCAGAGTCTGCCCCTGAGAGAAAGTACCCTGACCAGGTTCACCCGTGGGTGGGTCGCGAGCTAGCGGCATTCAGAAGAGCGAGGCCCGCAGTCTGTGCAGAAGACACCTGCACTCGGGTGTGTGTGGCGGCACAATTCACAAGCAGCTCCAGATGTTAAACCAAGGAGAAGCCAGGGAGTTCCCAACGCCCCAGGTGTCCTCAGCCCACGACTGGCTGCTGTGGGAATGCGAAGCCCGGCTCCTGGTCTCAGAGCGGGGCAACCAGGAGGTGTGATGTCCACCCCGGCGTTCCCAGGAGGATCAGACTGAAGCTGGGACTTGGCCTGAAAGTGTCCCCTCGCATGGCCACCCCCTTCCCCTTCCTGCTCCTCTACTCCTGGTGCCCCTCCATCCAGGGGCCAGACCTTAAAGAGTCACCCGCAAGAGAATCCTGGTCCCAAAGGAGCCTTCTGGGGGACCCCTGCTGAGAGAGGTTGTGGGCCTGGCCCGCTGGGGCTCTGCCCGACCCAGGGCTGAGAGATGCAACCTCCCAGCTCTGGGTCCCTGCAGGAAGTGTTGGCAAGCACAGGGCCAGTCCTCCAAAGGCCCAGGTGCAGGGAGCCCAGGCCAAGCAGCCTGTGGAAGAAGCCACATGCTGTGCCACCCCGGGGAACACGACTGCAGGCCACGGCCCTTCCCACCTCCTCCTCCTCCTCCTCCTCCTCCCACCCCGCCCCCGCCCCCGCCCCCACATGGCACAGGGCCCAGAGACACCTCAGACACTTGCTACCCAAAGTGCAAAGGGCATCAGTTGCTCCTCCAAACCCCCCCCCAGCCCAGCAGACCGCGTTGTCCAGCCAGCCCCCGGGCCTCCCTGGGGAGCCCAGCACAAAAGTGCAGACACCCACCGGACCCTCAATCTCAGTTTTCGGATGTTTTTGCCACTCTAAGGACCCGCAGGCCAGCTGGGCCTTCTGGCAGGACAGAGAGCCCCGGAATCCGACGTGGAGAGCTGGGTGTACGTCCCCATGAGGAGGCGGTCCCCACCTCCGCGGCTATCCCCTTGCGGGGAGCGGCAGCCGCGGGGCCTCAGAGAAGACACCAGGCTGGGCCCCCACGGCACAGCGGGAGCACGTCCCCCGCAGGCCACTTAGCGACGGCGGCCAGCCGGCGGATGGTTGGGTTGCGCGAGACGCTGCGGCCGCCCTGCTACCGGGTTCCTGGGAGGGCGTCCTGGAACCAGCGTCCACACCAAGCCCTTGGAAGGCCCAGGCGACGGAGGAGCCCCGTCAGGCAGGGGCCGAGGACGGTGACGGCCCGGGCGGGGAGGAGCGTGTCAGGCAGGGGCAGAGGACGGTGACAGGTGACAGGCCGGGCGGGAAGGAGTCAGTCAGGCAGGGGCCGTGGAGGAGACGGGCTGGGTAAGGGTTAGGGTTAGTGTCAGGGCACAAGTCACAATCGCAAAGACCTGGAAGCCACCCGAGTGCCCATCGACCCACGAGTGGGTAAGTAAAATGTGGCCCGTGGACACCACGGAGTGCTATTCGGCTATGAGGAGCAGCGGTGAGGGGGCACCTCTCGTGGTTCTCCTGGCCAGAGCTGGAACCCGTTCCAGTAAGCCAAGTATCCCAAGAATGGACACACGAGCACCACGTGCTCGCGCTCACCAGCAAATGGGTACGAACCGATGGACACCTAAGTGGACACAGAGGAATCACCTTCTTCGGGTGGGTGTCGGGCGGGTGGGGGGAGGGGATGGGCATACACATCCATTAGGAATGGGGTGGGTACGCACCGACTGGGGGATGGGCGCACTTGAAGCTCTGACCCGAGGGGGGAGGCTGGGAGAGGGCAACGCACCCGACCTTAACATTGGTGCCCCCACAATATGCTGGAACAACATGAGAGGTAAATGAATAAGAACACGGGGGGGGGGAGGGGGGCACGGGCAACACATGTCACCTTAACACTTGGACTCCCATCATCTGCTTGAAAAGAGAGAGAAAAGAAAATGCAATAATAGAGATAAGAGACACTTTTTAAAAATAATGAATCCGGCCGGGCGCTGTGGCTCACGCCTGTAATCCTAGCTCTTGGGAGGCCGAGGCGGGCGGATTGCTCAAGGTCAGGAGTTCAAAACCAGCCTGAGCAAGAGCGAGACCCCGTCTCTACTATAAATAGAAAGAAATTAATTGGCCAACTGATATATATATAAAAAATTAGCGGGGCATGGTGGCGCATGCCTGCAGTCCCAGCTACCCGGGAGGCTGAGGCAGAAGGATCACTCGAGCCCAGGAGTTTGAAGTTGCTGTGAGCTAGGCTGACGCCACGGCACTCACTCTAGCCTGGGCAACAAACCGAGACTCTGTCTCAAAAAAAAAAAAAAAAATGAATCCGAAGAGAAAAGTAAAAGGAGGCCTGTGGAGCAGGTCTGGGTGTGACTCCGGATCCCCGAACATCAGGTGCCACCACCAAAGATTCCTACGTGTAGCCCATAGAACCCCAAAAGCAACGGGAGGAGTTCTGGTCACATACTCCCTCAAAATGACATCCTGGCCTTCTTCTGGAACTCCCTCCCCTCTCAGACTCTCAAGGTTTCCTCCAGCGTGTCGGCTCCCACAGAGCAGACCTTTGGTCTGAGACCTGACTGTCCAGAAGCCAGGCATGCTGCCGCGTGGCGGCGGTGTCACGGCTCGGGACAAGAGGAGGCCCCACGGTGCGGGCTGGGGCGCCAGGCACCGCGGCGGGCGCCGAGGGTGGGGGTCCCCCCACCCCGGGCCGCCCCCGCACTCCCAGAAACGCGACAGAACCAGAGGCAAAAAAAAAAAGAAGAAGCCTACGGCACCCGGTATTCCCGGGCGGTCTCCCATCCAAGTTCTAACCAGGCCCGACCCTGCTTAGCTTCCGAGACCAGACGGGATCGGGCGCGTTCGGGGTGGTGTGGCCGTGGACGGCGGAGGGCGCCCCTGCCCCGCTCAAGAAGCCGAGCCTCTCTGCGCTTCCCCGCCGCCTCCTCCCGCCCCAGGCCCCGCGCCGGGTCGGGCCTGTTGAGTTCGCCGGCCGGGTCCCGCGGGCTCCAAGGGACGGGGGTGACAGGCGGGGCGGGCAGGGAGCGGCGGGCCGGGGTTGGGGGCTGTCTCTGTATACACACACACTCACACGCACTCACTCACTCACTCACACTCACACAAGATGCGCCTCCACGGCTGGACCCGCCAAGGTGGAGACCTTCAAGCCCCCCTCCTCTCCTTGCCTGGCCTCCTTCACCTCCCCGCCCCCCACCCCCAGCGCGCCGGGGCCGCTGACTGCGCACGGGCGGGAGGGGCGGGGCGCTCGCCCTTTGACCCCAGCCAGGGGCGGCCCTCCCCCACAACCCCTTTCAGCTGCGCCCCCCACCCTGTGGCCTGGCGGCCGCCTATTCCCCCGGGCCAGGGCTGGGGCACAGCGCACGGGGGAGGGGAGCCAGTGTATGGGGCGTCTCTCTCTCTCGGGATGTGTCCCATGGGTGGGGTGGGGTGGCGTGGTTTGTGGGGCGCTGAAGAAATCAGTCCCCTCCATCTCCTCCCTCTGGAAAACACCCAAGCCCTTGGAGAACTGCCCGCACCTCTACCTACCGTGGGGGCCGGGACCCTCCTCTGTGTCCTCCTGTGGCCCAGTCCAAGGGGCCTGGGCCTGGCCGGGGCTGCATTGGACCCCAACCACCCTGGCGTGTGGACTCGCCAAAAATCGGCGATTAGATATTGGATTCCAGCGTCATTGAGGTCATTTCACTAATGAGTGCACCGCAAAGAGTTTCCTAATCCATCTGTGAGGGTGGCAACCGAAAGAGAATTTTAGAGCTGACAGAATAGGCGAGGAAAGGCATAGGAGATTTCCACACCCAGTAAGGAAGCCTTTCCCGAAGTGGAAGAAAGAAAGGAGCAAACAGAGACACCGGTAGCCCGCCCGGATCAGAGTCTGCCCCTGAGAGAAAGTACCCTGACCAGGTTCACCCGTGGGTGGGTCGCGAGCTAGCGGCATTCAGAAGAGCGAGGCCCGCAGTCTGTGCAGAAGACACCTGCACTCGGGTGTGTGTGGCGGCACAATTCACAAGCAGCTCCAGATGTTAAACCAAGGAGAAGCCAGGGAGTTCCCAACGCCCCAGGTGTCCTCAGCCCACGACTGGCTGCTGTGGGAATGCGAAGCCCGGCTCCTGGTCTCAGAGCGGGGCAACCAGGAGGTGTGATGTCCACCCCGGCGTTCCCAGGAGGATCAGACTGAAGCTGGGACTTGGCCTGAAAGTGTCCCCTCGCATGGCCACCCCCTTCCCCTTCCTGCTCCTCTACTCCTGGTGCCCCTCCATCCAGGGGCCAGACCTTAAAGAGTCACCCGCAAGAGAATCCTGGTCCCAAAGGAGCCTTCTGGGGGACCCCTGCTGAGAGAGGTTGTGGGCCTGGCCCGCTGGGGCTCTGCCCGACCCAGGGCTGAGAGATGCAACCTCCCAGCTCTGGGTCCCTGCAGGAAGTGTTGGCAAGCACAGGGCCAGTCCTCCAAAGGCCCAGGTGCAGGGAGCCCAGGACAAGCAGCCTGTGGAAGAAGCCACATGCTGTGCCACCCCGGGGAACACGACTGCAGGCCACGGCCCTTCCCACCTCCTCCTCCTCCTCCTCCTCCTCCTCCTCCTCCTCCCACCCCGCCCCCGCCCCCGCCCCCACATGGCACAGGGCCCAGAGACACCTCAGACACTTGCTACCCAAAGTGCAAAGGGCATCAGTTGCTCCTCCAAACCCCCCCCCCAGCCCAGCAGACCGCGTTGTCCAGCCAGCCCCCGGGCCTCCCTGGGGAGCCCAGCACAAAAGTGCAGACACCCACCGGACCCTCAATCTCAGTTTTCGGATGTTTTTGCCACTCTAAGGACCCGCAGGCCAGCTGGGCCTTCTGGCAGGACAGAGAGCCCCGGAATCCGACGTGGAGAGCTGGGTGTACGTCCCCATGAGGAGGCGGTCCCCACCTCCGCGGCTATCCCCTTGCGGGGAGCGGCAGCCGCGGGGCCTCAGAGAAGACACCAGGCTGGGCCCCCACGGCACAGCGGGAGCACGTCCCCCGCAGGCCACTTAGCGACGGCGGCCAGCCGGCGGACGGTTGGGTTGCGCGAGACGCTGCGGCCGCCCTGCTACCGGGTTCCTGGGAGGGCGTCCTGGAACCAGCGTCCACACCAAGCCCTTGGAAGGCCCAGGCGACGGAGGAGCCCCGTCAGGCAGGGGCCGAGGACGGTGACGGCCCGGGCGGGGAGGAGCGTGTCAGGCAGGGGCAGAGGACGGTGACAGGTGACAGGCCGGGCGGGAAGGAGTCAGTCAGGCAGGGGCCGTGGAGGAGACGGGCTGGGTAAGGGTTAGGGTTAGTGTCAGGGCACAAGTCACAATCGCAAAGACCTGGAAGCCACCCGAGTGCCCATCGACCCACGAGTGGGTAAGTAAAATGTGGCCCGTGGACACCACGGAGTGCTATTCGGCTATGAGGAGCAGCGGTGAGGGGGCACCTCTCGTGGTTCTCCTGGCCAGAGCTGGAACCCGTTCCAGTAAGCCAAGTATCCCAAGAATGGACACACGAGCACCACGTGCTCGCGCTCACCAGCAAATGGGTACGAACCGATGGACACCTAAGTGGACACAGAGGAATCACCTTCTTCGGGTGGGTGTCGGGCGGGTGGGGGGAGGGGATGGGCATACACATCCATTAGGAATGGGGTGGGTACGCACCGACTGGGGGATGGGCGCACTTGAAGCTCTGACCCGAGGGGGGAGGCTGGGAGAGGGCAACGCACCCGACCTTAACATTGGTGCCCCCACAATATGCTGGAACAACATGAGAGGTAAATGAATAAGAACACGGGGGGGGGGAGGGGGGCACGGGCAACACATGTCACCTTAACACTTGGACTCCCATCATCTGCTTGAAAAGAGAGAGAAAAGAAAATGCAATAATAGAGATAAGAGACACTTTTTAAAAATAATGAATCCGGCCGGGCGCTGTGGCTCACGCCTGTAATCCTAGCTCTTGGGAGGCCGAGGCGGGCGGATTGCTCAAGGTCAGGAGTTCAAAACCAGCCTGAGCAAGAGCGAGACCCCGTCTCTACTATAAATAGAAAGAAATTAATTGGCCAACTGATATATATATAAAAAATTAGCGGGGCATGGTGGCGCATGCCTGCAGTCCCAGCTACCCGGGAGGCTGAGGCAGAAGGATCACTCGAGCCCAGGAGTTTGAAGTTGCTGTGAGCTAGGCTGACGCCACGGCACTCACTCTAGCCTGGGCAACAAACCGAGACTCTGTCTCAAAAAAAAAAAAAAAAATGAATCCGAAGAGAAAAGTAAAAGGAGGCCTGTGGAGCAGGTCTGGGTGTGACTCCGGATCCCCGAACATCAGGTGCCACCACCAAAGATTCCTACGTGTAGCCCATAGAACCCCAAAAGCAACGGGAGGAGTTCTGGTCACATACTCCCTCAAAATGACATCCTGGCCTTCTTCTGGAACTCCCTCCCCTCTCAGACTCTCAAGGTTTCCTCCAGCGTGTCGGCTCCCACAGAGCAGACCTTTGGTCTGAGACCTGACTGTCCAGAAGCCAGGCATGCTGCCGCGTGGCGGCGGTGTCACGGCTCGGGACAAGAGGAGGCCCCACGGTGCGGGCTGGGGCGCCAGGCACCGCGGCGGGCGCCGAGGGTGGGGGTCCCCCCCACCCCGGGCCGCCCCCGCACTCCCAGAAACGCGACAGAACCAGAGGCAAAAAAAAAAAGAAGAAGCCTACGGCACCCGGTATTCCCGGGCGGTCTCCCATCCAAGTTCTAACCAGGCCCGACCCTGCTTAGCTTCCGAGACCAGACGGGATCGGGCGCGTTCGGGGTGGTGTGGCCGTGGACGGCGGAGGGCGCCCCTGCCCCGCTCAAGAAGCCGAGCCTCTCTGCGCTTCCCCGCCGCCTCCTCCCGCCCCAGGCCCCGCGCCGGGTCGGGCCTGTTGAGTTCGCCGGCCGGGTCCCGCGGGCTCCGAGGGACGAAGGTGACAGGCGGGGCGGGCAGGGAGCGGCGGGCCGGGGTTGGGGGCTGTCTCTGTATACACACACACTCACACGCACTCACTCACTCACTCACACTCACACAAGATGCGCCTCCACGGCTGGACCCGCCAAGGTGGAGACCTTCAAGCCCCCCTCCTCTCCTTGCCTGGCCTCCTTCACCTCCCCGCCCCCCACCCCCAGCGCGCCGGGGCCGCTGACTGCGCACGGGCGGGAGGGGCGGGGCGCTCGCCCTTTGACCCCAGCCAGGGGCGGCCCTCCCCCACAACCCCTTTCAGCTGCGCCCCCCACCCTGTGGCCTGGCGGCCGCCTATTCCCCCGGGCCAGGGCTGGGGCACAGCGCACGGGGGAGGGGAGCCAGTGTATGGGGCGTCTCTCTCTCTCGGGATGTGTCCCATGGGTGGGGTGGGGTGGCGTGGTTTGTGGGGCGCTGAAGAAATCAGTCCCCTCCATCTCCTCCCTCTGGAAAACACCCAAGCCCTTGGAGAACTGCCCGCACCTCTACCTACCGTGGGGGCCGGGACCCTCCTCTGTGTCCTCCTGTGGCCCAGTCCAAGGGGCCTGGGCCTGGCCGGGGCTGCATTGGACCCCAACCACCCTGGCGTGTGGACTCGCCAAAAATCGGCGATTAGATATTGGATTCCAGCGTCATTGAGGTCATTTCACTAATGAGTGCACCGCAAAGAGTTTCCTAATCCATCTGTGAGGGTGGCAACCGAAAGAGAATTTTAGAGCTGACAGAATAGGCGAGGAAAGGCATAGGAGATTTCCACACCCAGTAAGGAAGCCTTTCCCGAAGTGGAAGAAAGAAAGGAGCAAACAGAGACACCGGTAGCCCGCCCGGATCAGAGTCTGCCCCTGAGAGAAAGTACCCTGACCAGGTTCACCCGTGGGTGGGTCGCGAGCTAGCGGCATTCAGAAGAGCGAGGCCCGCAGTCTGTGCAGAAGACACCTGCACTCGGGTGTGTGTGGCGGCACAATTCACAAGCAGCTCCAGATGTTAAACCAAGGAGAAGCCAGGGAGTTCCCAACGCCCCAGGTGTCCTCAGCCCACGACTGGCTGCTGTGGGAATGCGAAGCCCGGCTCCTGGTCTCAGAGCGGGGCAACCAGGAGGTGTGATGTCCACCCCGGCGTTCCCAGGAGGATCAGACTGAAGCTGGGACTTGGCCTGAAAGTGTCCCCTCGCATGGCCACCCCCTTCCCCTTCCTGCTCCTCTACTCCTGGTGCCCCTCCATCCAGGGGCCAGACCTTAAAGAGTCACCCGCAAGAGAATCCTGGTCCCAAAGGAGCCTTCTGGGGGACCCCTGCTGAGAGAGGTTGTGGGCCTGGCCCGCTGGGGCTCTGCCCGACCCAGGGCTGAGAGATGCAACCTCCCAGCTCTGGGTCCCTGCAGGAAGTGTTGGCAAGCACAGGGCCAGTCCTCCAAAGGCCCAGGTGCAGGGAGCCCAGGCCAAGCAGCCTGTGGAAGAAGCCACATGCTGTGCCACCCCGGGGAACACGACTGCAGGCCACGGCCCTTCCCACCTCCTCCTCCTCCTCCTCCTCCTCCCACCCCGCCCCCGCCCCCGCCCCCACATGGCACAGGGCCCAGAGACACCTCAGACACTTGCTACCCAAAGTGCAAAGGGCATCAGTTGCTCCTCCAAACCCCCCCCCAGCCCAGCAGACCGCGTTGTCCAGCCAGCCCCCGGGCCTCCCTGGGGAGCCCAGCACAAAAGTGCAGACACCCACCGGACCCTCAATCTCAGTTTTCGGATGTTTTTGCCACTCTAAGGACCCGCAGGCCAGCTGGGCCTTCTGGCAGGACAGAGAGCCCCGGAATCCGACGTGGAGAGCTGGGTGTACGTCCCCATGAGGAGGCGGTCCCCACCTCCGCGGCTATCCCCTTGCGGGGAGCGGCAGCCGCGGGGCCTCAGAGAAGACACCAGGCTGGGCCCCCACGGCACAGCGGGAGCACGTCCCCCGCAGGCCACTTAGCGACGGCGGCCAGCCGGCGGATGGTTGGGTTGCGCGAGACGCTGCGGCCGCCCTGCTACCGGGTTCCTGGGAGGGCGTCCTGGAACCAGCGTCCACACCAAGCCCTTGGAAGGCCCAGGCGACGGAGGAGCCCCGTCAGGCAGGGGCCGAGGACGGTGACGGCCCGGGCGGGGAGGAGCGTGTCAGGCAGGGGCAGAGGACGGTGACAGGTGACAGGCCGGGCGGGAAGGAGTCAGTCAGGCAGGGGCCGTGGAGGAGACGGGCTGGGTAAGGGTTAGGGTTAGTGTCAGGGCACAAGTCACAATCGCAAAGACCTGGAAGCCACCCGAGTGCCCATCGACCCACGAGTGGGTAAGTAAAATGTGGCCCGTGGACACCACGGAGTGCTATTCGGCTATGAGGAGCAGCGGTGAGGGGGCACCTCTCGTGGTTCTCCTGGCCAGAGCTGGAACCCGTTCCAGTAAGCCAAGTATCCCAAGAATGGACACACGAGCACCACGTGCTCGCGCTCACCAGCAAATGGGTACGAACCGATGGACACCTAAGTGGACACAGAGGAATCACCTTCTTCGGGTGGGTGTCGGGCGGGTGGGGGGAGGGGATGGGCATACACATCCATTAGGAATGGGGTGGGTACGCACCGACTGGGGGATGGGCGCACTTGAAGCTCTGACCCGAGGGGGGAGGCTGGGAGAGGGCAACGCACCCGACCTTAACATTGGTGCCCCCACAATATGCTGGAACAACATGAGAGGTAAATGAATAAGAACACGGGGGGGGGGAGGGGGGCACGGGCAACACATGTCACCTTAACACTTGGACTCCCATCATCTGCTTGAAAAGAGAGAGAAAAGAAAATGCAATAATAGAGATAAGAGACACTTTTTAAAAATAATGAATCCGGCCGGGCGCTGTGGCTCACGCCTGTAATCCTAGCTCTTGGGAGGCCGAGGCGGGCGGATTGCTCAAGGTCAGGAGTTCAAAACCAGCCTGAGCAAGAGCGAGACCCCGTCTCTACTATAAATAGAAAGAAATTAATTGGCCAACTGATATATATATAAAAAATTAGCGGGGCATGGTGGCGCATGCCTGCAGTCCCAGCTACCCGGGAGGCTGAGGCAGAAGGATCACTCGAGCCCAGGAGTTTGAAGTTGCTGTGAGCTAGGCTGACGCCACGGCACTCACTCTAGCCTGGGCAACAAACCGAGACTCTGTCTCAAAAAAAAAAAAAAAAATGAATCCGAAGAGAAAAGTAAAAGGAGGCCTGTGGAGCAGGTCTGGGTGTGACTCCGGATCCCCGAACATCAGGTGCCACCACCAAAGATTCCTACGTGTAGCCCATAGAACCCCAAAAGCAACGGGAGGAGTTCTGGTCACATACTCCCTCAAAATGACATCCTGGCCTTCTTCTGGAACTCCCTCCCCTCTCAGACTCTCAAGGTTTCCTCCAGCGTGTCGGCTCCCACAGAGCAGACCTTTGGTCTGAGACCTGACTGTCCAGAAGCCAGGCATGCTGCCGCGTGGCGGCGGTGTCACGGCTCGGGACAAGAGGAGGCCCCACGGTGCGGGCTGGGGCGCCAGGCACCGCGGCGGGCGCCGAGGGTGGGGGTCACCCCCACCCCGGGCCGCCCCCGCACTCCCAGAAACGCGACAGAACCAGAGGCAAAAAAAAAAAGAAGAAGCCTACGGCACCCGGTATTCCCGGGCGGTCTCCCATCCAAGTTCTAACCAGGCCCGACCCTGCTTAGCTTCCGAGACCAGACGGGATCGGGCGCGTTCGGGGTGGTGTGGCCGTGGACGGCGGAGGGCGCCCCTGCCCCGCTCAAGAAGCCGAGCCTCTCCGCGCTTCCCCGCCGCCTCCTCCCGCCCCAGGCCCCGCGCCGGGTCGGGCCTGTTGAGTTCGCCGGCCGGGTCCCGCGGGCTCCGAGGGACGGGGGTGACAGGCGGGGCGGGCAGGGAGCGGCGGGCCGGGGTTGGGGGCTGTCTCTGTATACACACACACTCACACTCACACTCACTCACTCACTCACACTCACACTCACACAAGATGCGCCTCCACGGCTGGACCCGCCAAGGTGGAGACCTTCAAGCCCCCCTCCTCTCCTCGCCTGGCCTCCTTCACCTCCCCGCCCCCCACCCCCAGCGCGCCGGGGCCGCTGACTGCGCACGGGCGGGAGGGGCGGGGCGCTCGCCCTTTGACCCCAGCCAGGGGCGGCCCTCCCCCACAACCCCTTTCAGCTGCGCCCCCCACCCTGTGGCCTGGCGGCCGCCTATTCCCCCGGGCCAGGGCTGGGGCACAGCGCACGGGGGAGGGGAGCCAGTGTATGGGGCGTCTCTCTCTCTCGGGATGTGTCCCATGGGTGGGGTGGGGTGGCGTGGTTTGTGGGGCGCTGAAGAAATCAGTCCCCTCCATCTCCTCCCTCTGGAAAACACCCAAGCCCTTGGAGAACTGCCCGCACCTCTACCTACCGTGGGGGCCGGGACCCTCCTCTGTGTCCTCCTGTGGCCCAGTCCAAGGGGCCTGGGCCTGGCCGGGGCTGCATTGGACCCCAACCACCCTGGCGTGTGGACTCGCCAAAAATCGGCGATTAGATATTGGATTCCAGCGTCATTGAGGTCATTTCACTAATGAGTGCACCGCAAAGAGTTTCCTAATCCATCTGTGAGGGTGGCAACCGAAAGAGAATTTTAGAGCTGACAGAATAGGCGAGGAAAGGCATAGGAGATTTCCACACCCAGTAAGGAAGCCTTTCCCGAAGTGGAAGAAAGAAAGGAGCAAACAGAGACACCGGTAGCCCGCCCGGATCAGAGTCTGCCCCTGAGAGAAAGTACCCTGACCAGGTTCACCCGTGGGTGGGTCGCGAGCTAGCGGCATTCAGAAGAGCGAGGCCCGCAGTCTGTGCGGAAGACACCTGCACTCGGGTGTGTGTGGCGGCACAATTCACAAGCAGCTCCAGATGTTAAACCAAGGAGAAGCCAGGGAGTTCCCAACGCCCCAGGTGTCCTCAGCCCACGACTGGCTGCTGTGGGAATGCGAAGCCCGGCTCCTGGTCTCAGAGCGGGGCAACCAGGAGGTGTGATGTCCACCCCGGCGTTCCCAGGAGGATCAGACTGAAGCTGGGACTTGGCCTGAAAGTGTCCCCTCGCATGGCCACCCCCTTCCCCTTCCTGCTCCTCTACTCCTGGTGCCCCTCCATCCAGGGGCCAGACCTTAAAGAGTCACCCGCAAGAGAATCCTGGTCCCAAAGGAGCCTTCTGGGGGACCCCTGCTGAGAGAGGTTGTGGGCCTGGCCCGCTGGGGCTCTGCCCGACCCAGGGCTGAGAGATGCAACCTCCCAGCTCTGGGTCCCTGCAGGAAGTGTTGGCAAGCACAGGGCCAGTCCTCCAAAGGCCCAGGTGCAGGGAGCCCAGGCCAAGCAGCCTGTGGAAGAAGCCACATGCTGTGCCACCCCGGGGAACACGACTGCAGGCCACGGCCCTTCCCACCTCCTCCTCCTCCTCCTCCTCCTCCTCCTCCTCCTCCTCCCACCCCGCCCCCGCCCCCGCCCCCACATGGCACAGGGCCCAGAGACACCTCAGACACTTGCTACCCAAAGTGCAAAGGGCATCAGTTGCTCCTCCAAACCCCCCCCCCAGCCCAGCAGACCGCGTTGTCCAGCCAGCCCCCGGGCCTCCCTGGGGAGCCCAGCACAAAAGTGCAGACACCCACCGGACCCTCAATCTCAGTTTTCGGATGTTTTTGCCACTCTAAGGACCCGCAGGCCAGCTGGGCCTTCTGGCAGGACAGAGAGCCCCGGAATCCGACGTGGAGAGCTGGGTGTACGTCCCCATGAGGAGGCGGTCCCCACCTCCGCGGCTATCCCCTTGCGGGGAGCGGCAGCCGCGGGGCCTCAGAGAAGACACCAGGCTGGGCCCCCACGGCACAGCGGGAGCACGTCCCCCGCAGGCCACTTAGCGACGGCGGCCAGCCGGCGGACGGTTGGGTTGCGCGAGACGCTGCGGCCGCCCTGCTACCGGGTTCCTGGGAGGGCGTCCTGGAACCAGCGTCCACACCAAGCCCTTGGAAGGCCCAGGCGACGGAGGAGCCCCGTCAGGCAGGGGCCGAGGACGGTGACGGCCCGGGCGGGGAGGAGCGTGTCAGGCAGGGGCAGAGGACGGTGACAGGTGACAGGCCGGGCGGGAAGGAGTCAGTCAGGCAGGGGCCGTGGAGGAGACGGGCTGGGTAAGGGTTAGGGTTAGTGTCAGGGCACAAGTCACAATCGCAAAGACCTGGAAGCCACCCGAGTGCCCATCGACCCACGAGTGGGTAAGTAAAATGTGGCCCGTGGACACCACGGAGTGCTATTCGGCTATGAGGAGCAGCGGTGAGGGGGCACCTCTCGTGGTTCTCCTGGCCAGAGCTGGAACCCGTTCCAGTAAGCCAAGTATCCCAAGAATGGACACACGAGCACCACGTGCTCGCGCTCACCAGCAAATGGGTACGAACCGATGGACACCTAAGTGGACACAGAGGAATCACCTTCTTCGGGTGGGTGTCGGGCGGGTGGGGGGAGGGGATGGGCATACACATCCATTAGGAATGGGGTGGGTACGCACCGACTGGGGGATGGGCGCACTTGAAGCTCTGACCCGAGGGGGGAGGCTGGGAGAGGGCAACGCACCCGACCTTAACATTGGTGCCCCCACAATATGCTGGAACAACATGAGAGGTAAATGAATAAGAACACGGGGGGGGGAGGGGGGCACGGGCAACACATGTCACCTTAACACTTGGACTCCCATCATCTGCTTGAAAAGAGAGAGAAAAGAAAATGCAATAATAGAGATAAGAGACACTTTTTAAAAATAATGAATCCGGCCGGGCGCTGTGGCTCACGCCTGTAATCCTAGCTCTTGGGAGGCCGAGGCGGGCGGATTGCTCAAGGTCAGGAGTTCAAAACCAGCCTGAGCAAGAGCGAGACCCCGTCTCTACTATAAATAGAAAGAAATTAATTGGCCAACTGATATATATATAAAAAATTAGCGGGGCATGGTGGCGCATGCCTGCAGTCCCAGCTACCCGGGAGGCTGAGGCAGAAGGATCACTCGAGCCCAGGAGTTTGAAGTTGCTGTGAGCTAGGCTGACGCCACGGCACTCACTCTAGCCTGGGCAACAAACCGAGACTCTGTCTCAAAAAAAAAAAAAAAAATGAATCCGAAGAGAAAAGTAAAAGGAGGCCTGTGGAGCAGGTCTGGGTGTGACTCCGGATCCCCGAACATCAGGTGCCACCACCAAAGATTCCTACGTGTAGCCCATAGAACCCCAAAAGCAACGGGAGGAGTTCTGGTCACATACTCCCTCAAAATGACATCCTGGCCTTCTTCTGGAACTCCCTCCCCTCTCAGACTCTCAAGGTTTCCTCCAGCGTGTCGGCTCCCACAGAGCAGACCTTTGGTCTGAGACCTGACTGTCCAGAAGCCAGGCATGCTGCCGCGTGGCGGCGGTGTCACGGCTCGGGACAAGAGGAGGCCCCACGGTGCGGGCTGGGGCGCCAGGCACCGCGGCGGGCGCCGAGGGTGGGGGTCCCCCCACCCCGGGCCGCCCCCGCACTCCCAGAAACGCGACAGAACCAGAGGCAAAAAAAAAAAGAAGAAGCCTACGGCACCCGGTATTCCCGGGCGGTCTCCCATCCAAGTTCTAACCAGGCCCGACCCTGCTTAGCTTCCGAGACCAGACGGGATCGGGCGCGTTCGGGGTGGTGTGGCCGTGGACGGCGGAGGGCGCCCCTGCCCCGCTCAAGAAGCCGAGCCTCTCTGCGCTTCCCCGCCGCCTCCTCCCGCCCCAGGCCCCGCGCCGGGTCGGGCCTGTTGAGTTCGCCGGCCGGGTCCCGCGGGCTCCAAGGGACGGGGGTGACAGGCGGGGCGGGCAGGGAGCGGCGGGCCGGGGTTGGGGGCTGTCTCTGTATACACACACACTCACACGCACTCACTCACTCACTCACACTCACACAAGATGCGCCTCCACGGCTGGACCCGCCAAGGTGGAGACCTTCAAGCCCCCCTCCTCTCCTTGCCTGGCCTCCTTCACCTCCCCGCCCCCCACCCCCAGCGCGCCGGGGCCGCTGACTGCGCACGGGCGGGAGGGGCGGGGCGCTCGCCCTTTGACCCCAGCCAGGGGCGGCCCTCCCCCACAACCCCTTTCAGCTGCGCCCCCCACCCTGTGGCCTGGCGGCCGCCTATTCCCCCGGGCCAGGGCTGGGGCACAGCGCACGGGGGAGGGGAGCCAGTGTATGGGGCGTCTCTCTCTCTCGGGATGTGTCCCATGGGTGGGGTGGGGTGGCGTGGTTTGTGGGGCGCTGAAGAAATCAGTCCCCTCCATCTCCTCCCTCTGGAAAACACCCAAGCCCTTGGAGAACTGCCCGCACCTCTACCTACCGTGGGGGCCGGGACCCTCCTCTGTGTCCTCCTGTGGCCCAGTCCAAGGGGCCTGGGCCTGGCCGGGGCTGCATTGGACCCCAACCACCCTGGCGTGTGGACTCGCCAAAAATCGGCGATTAGATATTGGATTCCAGCGTCATTGAGGTCATTTCACTAATGAGTGCACCGCAAAGAGTTTCCTAATCCATCTGTGAGGGTGGCAACCGAAAGAGAATTTTAGAGCTGACAGAATAGGCGAGGAAAGGCATAGGAGATTTCCACACCCAGTAAGGAAGCCTTTCCCGAAGTGGAAGAAAGAAAGGAGCAAACAGAGACACCGGTAGCCCGCCCGGATCAGAGTCTGCCCCTGAGAGAAAGTACCCTGACCAGGTTCACCCGTGGGTGGGTCGCGAGCTAGCGGCATTCAGAAGAGCGAGGCCCGCAGTCTGTGCAGAAGACACCTGCACTCGGGTGTGTGTGGCGGCACAATTCACAAGCAGCTCCAGATGTTAAACCAAGGAGAAGCCAGGGAGTTCCCAACGCCCCAGGTGTCCTCAGCCCACGACTGGCTGCTGTGGGAACACGACTGGCTGCTGTGGGAATGCGAAGCCCGGCTCCTGGTCTCAGAGCGGGGCAACCAGGAGGTGTGATGTCCACCCCGGCGTTCCCAGGAGGATCAGACTGAAGCTGGGACTTGGCCTGAAAGTGTCCCCTCGCATGGCCACCCCCTTCCCCTTCCTGCTCCTCTACTCCTGGTGCCCCTCCATCCAGGGGCCAGACCTTAAAGAGTCACCCGCAAGAGAATCCTGGTCCCAAAGGAGCCTTCTGGGGGACCCCTGCTGAGAGAGGTTGTGGGCCTGGCCCGCTGGGGCTCTGCCCGACCCAGGGCTGAGAGATGCAACCTCCCAGCTCTGGGTCCCTGCAGGAAGTGTTGGCAAGCACAGGGCCAGTCCTCCAAAGGCCCAGGTGCAGGGAGCCCAGGCCAAGCAGCCTGTGGAAGAAGCCACATGCTGTGCCACCCCGGGGAACACGACTGCAGGCCACGGCCCTTCCCACCTCCTCCTCCTCCTCCTCCTCCTCCCACCCCGCCCCCGCCCCCGCCCCCACATGGCACAGGGCCCAGAGACACCTCAGACACTTGCTACCCAAAGTGCAAAGGGCATCAGTTGCTCCTCCAAACCCCCCCCCAGCCCAGCAGACCGCGTTGTCCAGCCAGCCCCCGGGCCTCCCTGGGGAGCCCAGCACAAAAGTGCAGACACCCACCGGACCCTCAATCTCAGTTTTCGGATGTTTTTGCCACTCTAAGGACCCGCAGGCCAGCTGGGCCTTCTGGCAGGACAGAGAGCCCCGGAATCCGACGTGGAGAGCTGGGTGTACGTCCCCATGAGGAGGCGGTCCCCACCTCCGCGGCTATCCCCTTGCGGGGAGCGGCAGCCGCGGGGCCTCAGAGAAGACACCAGGCTGGGCCCCCACGGCACAGCGGGAGCACGTCCCCCGCAGGCCACTTAGCGACGGCGGCCAGCCGGCGGATGGTTGGGTTGCGCGAGACGCTGCGGCCGCCCTGCTACCGGGTTCCTGGGAGGGCGTCCTGGAACCAGCGTCCACACCAAGCCCTTGGAAGGCCCAGGCGACGGAGGAGCCCCGTCAGGCAGGGGCCGAGGACGGTGACGGCCCGGGCGGGGAGGAGCGTGTCAGGCAGGGGCAGAGGACGGTGACAGGTGACAGGCCGGGCGGGAAGGAGTCAGTCAGGCAGGGGCCGTGGAGGAGACGGGCTGGGTAAGGGTTAGGGTTAGTGTCAGGGCACAAGTCACAATCGCAAAGACCTGGAAGCCACCCGAGTGCCCATCGACCCACGAGTGGGTAAGTAAAATGTGGCCCGTGGACACCACGGAGTGCTATTCGGCTATGAGGAGCAGCGGTGAGGGGGCACCTCTCGTGGTTCTCCTGGCCAGAGCTGGAACCCGTTCCAGTAAGCCAAGTATCCCAAGAATGGACACACGAGCACCACGTGCTCGCGCTCACCAGCAAATGGGTACGAACCGATGGACACCTAAGTGGACACAGAGGAATCACCTTCTTCGGGTGGGTGTCGGGCGGGTGGGGGGAGGGGATGGGCATACACATCCATTAGGAATGGGGTGGGTACGCACCGACTGGGGGATGGGCGCACTTGAAGCTCTGACCCGAGGGGGGAGGCTGGGAGAGGGCAACGCACCCGACCTTAACATTGGTGCCCCCACAATATGCTGGAACAACATGAGAGGTAAATGAATAAGAACACGGGGGGGGGAGGGGGGCACGGGCAACACATGTCACCTTAACACTTGGACTCCCATCATCTGCTTGAAAAGAGAGAGAAAAGAAAATGCAATAATAGAGATAAGAGACACTTTTTAAAAATAATGAATCCGGCCGGGCGCTGTGGCTCACGCCTGTAATCCTAGCTCTTGGGAGGCCGAGGCGGGCGGATTGCTCAAGGTCAGGAGTTCAAAACCAGCCTGAGCAAGAGCGAGACCCCGTCTCTACTATAAATAGAAAGAAATTAATTGGCCAACTGATATATATATAAAAAATTAGCGGGGCATGGTGGCGCATGCCTGCAGTCCCAGCTACCCGGGAGGCTGAGGCAGAAGGATCACTCGAGCCCAGGAGTTTGAAGTTGCTGTGAGCTAGGCTGACGCCACGGCACTCACTCTAGCCTGGGCAACAAACCGAGACTCTGTCTCAAAAAAAAAAAAAAAAATGAATCCGAAGAGAAAAGTAAAAGGAGGCCTGTGGAGCAGGTCTGGGTGTGACTCCGGATCCCCGAACATCAGGTGCCACCACCAAAGATTCCTACGTGTAGCCCATAGAACCCCAAAAGCAACGGGAGGAGTTCTGGTCACATACTCCCTCAAAATGACATCCTGGCCTTCTTCTGGAACTCCCTCCCCTCTCAGACTCTCAAGGTTTCCTCCAGCGTGTCGGCTCCCACAGAGCAGACCTTTGGTCTGAGACCTGACTGTCCAGAAGCCAGGCATGCTGCCGCGTGGCGGCGGTGTCACGGCTCGGGACAAGAGGAGGCCCCACGGTGCGGGCTGGGGCGCCAGGCACCGCGGCGGGCGCCGAGGGTGGGGGTCCCCCCCACCCCGGGCCGCCCCCGCACTCCCAGAAACGTGACAGAACCAGAGGCAAAAAAAAAAAGAAGAAGCCTACGGCACCCGGTATTCCCGGGCGGTCTCCCATCCAAGTTCTAACCAGGCCCGAGCCTGCTTAGCTTCCGAGACCAGACGGGATCGGGCGCGTTCGGGGTGGTGTGGCCGTGGACGGCGGAGGGCGCCCCTGCCCCGCTCAAGAAGCCGAGCCTCTCTGCGCTTCCCCGCCGCCTCCTCCCGCCCCAGGCCCCGCGCCGGGTCGGGCCTGTTGAGTTCGCCGGCCGGGTCCCGCGGGCTCCGAGGGACGAAGGTGACAGGCGGGGCGGGCAGGGAGCGGCGGGCCGGGGTTGGGGGCTGTCTCTGTATACACACACACTCACACGCACTCACTCACTCACTCACACTCACACAAGATGCGCCTCCACGGCTGGACCCGCCAAGGTGGAGACCTTCAAGCCCCCCTCCTCTCCTTGCCTGGCCTCCTTCACCTCCCCGCCCCCCACCCCCAGCGCGCCGGGGCCGCTGACTGCGCACGGGCGGGAGGGGCGGGGCGCTCGCCCTTTGACCCCAGCCAGGGGCGGCCCTCCCCCACAACCCCTTTCAGCTGCGCCCCCCACCCTGTGGCCTGGCGGCCGCCTATTCCCCCGGGCCAGGGCTGGGGCACAGCGCACGGGGGAGGGGAGCCAGTGTATGGGGCGTCTCTCTCTCTCGGGATGTGTCCCATGGGTGGGGTGGGGTGGCGTGGTTTGTGGGGCGCTGAAGAAATCAGTCCCCTCCATCTCCTCCCTCTGGAAAACACCCAAGCCCTTGGAGAACTGCCCGCACCTCTACCTACCGTGGGGGCCGGGACCCTCCTCTGTGTCCTCCTGTGGCCCAGTCCAAGGGGCCTGGGCCTGGCCGGGGCTGCATTGGACCCCAACCACCCTGGCGTGTGGACTCGCCAAAAATCGGCGATTAGATATTGGATTCCAGCGTCATTGAGGTCATTTCACTAATGAGTGCACCGCAAAGAGTTTCCTAATCCATCTGTGAGGGTGGCAACCGAAAGAGAATTTTAGAGCTGACAGAATAGGCGAGGAAAGGCATAGGAGATTTCCACACCCAGTAAGGAAGCCTTTCCCGAAGTGGAAGAAAGAAAGGAGCAAACAGAGACACCGGTAGCCCGCCCGGATCAGAGTCTGCCCCTGAGAGAAAGTACCCTGACCAGGTTCACCCGTGGGTGGGTCGCGAGCTAGCGGCATTCAGAAGAGCGAGGCCCGCAGTCTGTGCAGAAGACACCTGCACTCGGGTGTGTGTGGCGGCACAATTCACAAGCAGCTCCAGATGTTAAACCAAGGAGAAGCCAGGGAGTTCCCAACGCCCCAGGTGTCCTCAGCCCACGACTGGCTGCTGTGGGAATGCGAAGCCCGGCTCCTGGTCTCAGAGCGGGGCAACCAGGAGGTGTGATGTCCACCCCGGCGTTCCCAGGAGGATCAGACTGAAGCTGGGACTTGGCCTGAAAGTGTCCCCTCGCATGGCCACCCCCTTCCCCTTCCTGCTCCTCTACTCCTGGTGCCCCTCCATCCAGGGGCCAGACCTTAAAGAGTCACCCGCAAGAGAATCCTGGTCCCAAAGGAGCCTTCTGGGGGACCCCTGCTGAGAGAGGTTGTGGGCCTGGCCCGCTGGGGCTCTGCCCGACCCAGGGCTGAGAGATGCAACCTCCCAGCTCTGGGTCCCTGCAGGAAGTGTTGGCAAGCACAGGGCCAGTCCTCCAAAGGCCCAGGTGCAGGGAGCCCAGGCCAAGCAGCCTGTGGAAGAAGCCACATGCTGTGCCACCCCGGGGAACACGACTGCAGGCCACGGCCCTTCCCACCTCCTCCTCCTCCTCCTCCTCCTCCCACCCCGCCCCCGCCCCCGCCCCCACATGGCACAGGGCCCAGAGACACCTCAGACACTTGCTACCCAAAGTGCAAAGGGCATCAGTTGCTCCTCCAAACCCCCCCCCAGCCCAGCAGACCGCGTTGTCCAGCCAGCCCCCGGGCCTCCCTGGGGAGCCCAGCACAAAAGTGCAGACACCCACCGGACCCTCAATCTCAGTTTTCGGATGTTTTTGCCACTCTAAGGACCCGCAGGCCAGCTGGGCCTTCTGGCAGGACAGAGAGCCCCGGAATCCGACGTGGAGAGCTGGGTGTACGTCCCCATGAGGAGGCGGTCCCCACCTCCGCGGCTATCCCCTTGCGGGGAGCGGCAGCCGCGGGGCCTCAGAGAAGACACCAGGCTGGGCCCCCACGGCACAGCGGGAGCACGTCCCCCGCAGGCCACTTAGCGACGGCGGCCAGCCGGCGGATGGTTGGGTTGCGCGAGACGCTGCGGCCGCCCTGCTACCGGGTTCCTGGGAGGGCGTCCTGGAACCAGCGTCCACACCAAGCCCTTGGAAGGCCCAGGCGACGGAGGAGCCCCGTCAGGCAGGGGCCGAGGACGGTGACGGCCCGGGCGGGGAGGAGCGTGTCAGGCAGGGGCAGAGGACGGTGACAGGTGACAGGCCGGGCGGGAAGGAGTCAGTCAGGCAGGGGCCGTGGAGGAGACGGGCTGGGTAAGGGTTAGGGTTAGTGTCAGGGCACAAGTCACAATCGCAAAGACCTGGAAGCCACCCGAGTGCCCATCGACCCACGAGTGGGTAAGTAAAATGTGGCCCGTGGACACCACGGAGTGCTATTCGGCTATGAGGAGCAGCGGTGAGGGGGCACCTCTCGTGGTTCTCCTGGCCAGAGCTGGAACCCGTTCCAGTAAGCCAAGTATCCCAAGAATGGACACACGAGCACCACGTGCTCGCGCTCACCAGCAAATGGGTACGAACCGATGGACACCTAAGTGGACACAGAGGAATCACCTTCTTCGGGTGGGTGTCGGGCGGGTGGGGGGAGGGGATGGGCATACACATCCATTAGGAATGGGGTGGGTACGCACCGACTGGGGGATGGGCGCACTTGAAGCTCTGACCCGAGGGGGGAGGCTGGGAGAGGGCAACGCACCCGACCTTAACATTGGTGCCCCCACAATATGCTGGAACAACATGAGAGGTAAATGAATAAGAACACGGGGGGGGGGAGGGGGGCACGGGCAACACATGTCACCTTAACACTTGGACTCCCATCATCTGCTTGAAAAGAGAGAGAAAAGAAAATGCAATAATAGAGATAAGAGACACTTTTTAAAAATAATGAATCCGGCCGGGCGCTGTGGCTCACGCCTGTAATCCTAGCTCTTGGGAGGCCGAGGCGGGCGGATTGCTCAAGGTCAGGAGTTCAAAACCAGCCTGAGCAAGAGCGAGACCCCGTCTCTACTATAAATAGAAAGAAATTAATTGGCCAACTGATATATATATAAAAAATTAGCGGGGCATGGTGGCGCATGCCTGCAGTCCCAGCTACCCGGGAGGCTGAGGCAGAAGGATCACTCGAGCCCAGGAGTTTGAAGTTGCTGTGAGCTAGGCTGACGCCACGGCACTCACTCTAGCCTGGGCAACAAACCGAGACTCTGTCTCAAAAAAAAAAAAAAAAATGAATCCGAAGAGAAAAGTAAAAGGAGGCCTGTGGAGCAGGTCTGGGTGTGACTCCGGATCCCCGAACATCAGGTGCCACCACCAAAGATTCCTACGTGTAGCCCATAGAACCCCAAAAGCAACGGGAGGAGTTCTGGTCACATACTCCCTCAAAATGACATCCTGGCCTTCTTCTGGAACTCCCTCCCCTCTCAGACTCTCAAGGTTTCCTCCAGCGTGTCGGCTCCCACAGAGCAGACCTTTGGTCTGAGACCTGACTGTCCAGAAGCCAGGCATGCTGCCGCGTGGCGGCGGTGTCACGGCTCGGGACAAGAGGAGGCCCCACGGTGCGGGCTGGGGCGCCAGGCACCGCGGCGGGCGCCGAGGGTGGGGGTCCCCCCACCCCGGGCCGCCCCCGCACTCCCAGAAACGCGACAGAACCAGAGGCAAAAAAAAAAAGAAGAAGCCTACGGCACCCGGTATTCCCGGGCGGTCTCCCATCCAAGTTCTAACCAGGCCCGACCCTGCTTAGCTTCCGAGACCAGACGGGATCGGGCGCGTTCGGGGTGGTGTGGCCGTGGACGGCGGAGGGCGCCCCTGCCCCGCTCAAGAAGCCGAGCCTCTCTGCGCTTCCCCGCCGCCTCCTCCCGCCCCAGGCCCCGCGCCGGGTCGGGCCTGTTGAGTTCGCCGGCCGGGTCCCGCGGGCTCCGAGGGACGGGGGTGACAGGCGGGGCGGGCAGGGAGCGGCGGGCCGGGGTTGGGGGCTGTCTCTGTATACACACACACTCACACTCACACTCACTCACTCACTCACACTCACACTCACACAAGATGCGCCTCCACGGCTGGACCCGCCAAGGTGGAGACCTTCAAGCCCCCCTCCTCTCCTTGCCTGGCCTCCTTCACCTCCCCGCCCCCCACCCCCAGCGCGCCGGGGCCGCTGACTGCGCACGGGCGGGAGGGGCGGGGCGCTCGCCCTTTGACCCCAGCCAGGGGCGGCCCTCCCCCACAACCCCTTTCAGCTGCGCCCCCCACCCTGTGGCCTGGCGGCCGCCTATTCCCCCGGGCCAGGGCTGGGGCACAGCGCACGGGGGAGGGGAGCCAGTGTATGGGGCGTCTCTCTCTCTCGGGATGTGTCCCATGGGTGGGGTGGGGTGGCGTGGTTTGTGGGGCGCTGAAGAAATCAGTCCCCTCCATCTCCTCCCTCTGGAAAACACCCAAGCCCTTGGAGAACTGCCCGCACCTCTACCTACCGTGGGGGCCGGGACCCTCCTCTGTGTCCTCCTGTGGCCCAGTCCAAGGGGCCTGGGCCTGGCCGGGGCTGCATTGGACCCCAACCACCCTGGCGTGTGGACTCGCCAAAAATCGGCGATTAGATATTGGATTCCAGCGTCATTGAGGTCATTTCACTAATGAGTGCACCGCAAAGAGTTTCCTAATCCATCTGTGAGGGTGGCAACCGAAAGAGAATTTTAGAGCTGACAGAATAGGCGAGGAAAGGCATAGGAGATTTCCACACCCAGTAAGGAAGCCTTTCCCGAAGTGGAAGAAAGAAAGGAGCAAACAGAGACACCGGTAGCCCGCCCGGATCAGAGTCTGCCCCTGAGAGAAAGTACCCTGACCAGGTTCACCCGTGGGTGGGTCGCGAGCTAGCGGCATTCAGAAGAGCGAGGCCCGCAGTCTGTGCAGAAGACACCTGCACTCGGGTGTGTGTGGCGGCACAATTCACAAGCAGCTCCAGATGTTAAACCAAGGAGAAGCCAGGGAGTTCCCAACGCCCCAGGTGTCCTCAGCCCACGACTGGCTGCTGTGGGAATGCGAAGCCCGGCTCCTGGTCTCAGAGCGGGGCAACCAGGAGGTGTGATGTCCACCCCGGCGTTCCCAGGAGGATCAGACTGAAGCTGGGACTTGGCCTGAAAGTGTCCCCTCGCATGGCCACCCCCTTCCCCTTCCTGCTCCTCTACTCCTGGTGCCCCTCCATCCAGGGGCCAGACCTTAAAGAGTCACCCGCAAGAGAATCCTGGTCCCAAAGGAGCCTTCTGGGGGACCCCTGCTGAGAGAGGTTGTGGGCCTGGCCCGCTGGGGCTCTGCCCGACCCAGGGCTGAGAGATGCAACCTCCCAGCTCTGGGTCCCTGCAGGAAGTGTTGGCAAGCACAGGGCCAGTCCTCCAAAGGCCCAGGTGCAGGGAGCCCAGGACAAGCAGCCTGTGGAAGAAGCCACATGCTGTGCCACCCCGGGGAACACGACTGCAGGCCACGGCCCTTCCCACCTCCTCCTCCTCCTCCTCCTCCTCCTCCTCCTCCTCCTCCCACCCCGCCCCCGCCCCCGCCCCCACATGGCACAGGGCCCAGAGACACCTCAGACACTTGCTACCCAAAGTGCAAAGGGCATCAGTTGCTCCTCCAAACCCCCCCCCCAGCCCAGCAGACCGCGTTGTCCAGCCAGCCCCCGGGCCTCCCTGGGGAGCCCAGCACAAAAGTGCAGACACCCACCGGACCCTCAATCTCAGTTTTCGGATGTTTTTGCCACTCTAAGGACCCGCAGGCCAGCTGGGCCTTCTGGCAGGACAGAGAGCCCCGGAATCCGACGTGGAGAGCTGGGTGTACGTCCCCATGAGGAGGCGGTCCCCACCTCCGCGGCTATCCCCTTGCGGGGAGCGGCAGCCGCGGGGCCTCAGAGAAGACACCAGGCTGGGCCCCCACGGCACAGCGGGAGCACGTCCCCCGCAGGCCACTTAGCGACGGCGGCCAGCCGGCGGATGGTTGGGTTGCGCGAGACGCTGCGGCCGCCCTGCTACCGGGTTCCTGGGAGGGCGTCCTGGAACCAGCGTCCACACCAAGCCCTTGGAAGGCCCAGGCGACGGAGGAGCCCCGTCAGGCAGGGGCCGAGGACGGTGACGGCCCGGGCGGGGAGGAGCGTGTCAGGCAGGGGCAGAGGACGGTGACAGGTGACAGGCCGGGCGGGAAGGAGTCAGTCAGGCAGGGGCCGTGGAGGAGACGGGCTGGGTAAGGGTTAGGGTTAGTGTCAGGGCACAAGTCACAATCGCAAAGACCTGGAAGCCACCCGAGTGCCCATCGACCCACGAGTGGGTAAGTAAAATGTGGCCCGTGGACACCACGGAGTGCTATTCGGCTATGAGGAGCAGCGGTGAGGGGGCACCTCTCGTGGTTCTCCTGGCCAGAGCTGGAACCCGTTCCAGTAAGCCAAGTATCCCAAGAATGGACACACGAGCACCACGTGCTCGCGCTCACCAGCAAATGGGTACGAACCGATGGACACCTAAGTGGACACAGAGGAATCACCTTCTTCGGGTGGGTGTCGGGCGGGTGGGGGGAGGGGATGGGCATACACATCCATTAGGAATGGGGTGGGTACGCACCGACTGGGGGATGGGCGCACTTGAAGCTCTGACCCGAGGGGGGAGGCTGGGAGAGGGCAACGCACCCGACCTTAACATTGGTGCCCCCACAATATGCTGGAACAACATGAGAGGTAAATGAATAAGAACACGGGGGGGGGGAGGGGGGCACGGGCAACACATGTCACCTTAACACTTGGACTCCCATCATCTGCTTGAAAAGAGAGAGAAAAGAAAATGCAATAATAGAGATAAGAGACACTTTTTAAAAATAATGAATCCGGCCGGGCGCTGTGGCTCACGCCTGTAATCCTAGCTCTTGGGAGGCCGAGGCGGGCGGATTGCTCAAGGTCAGGAGTTCAAAACCAGCCTGAGCAAGAGCGAGACCCCGTCTCTACTATAAATAGAAAGAAATTAATTGGCCAACTGATATATATATAAAAAATTAGCGGGGCATGGTGGCGCATGCCTGCAGTCCCAGCTACCCGGGAGGCTGAGGCAGAAGGATCACTCGAGCCCAGGAGTTTGAAGTTGCTGTGAGCTAGGCTGACGCCACGGCACTCACTCTAGCCTGGGCAACAAACCGAGACTCTGTCTCAAAAAAAAAAAAAAAAATGAATCCGAAGAGAAAAGTAAAAGGAGGCCTGTGGAGCAGGTCTGGGTGTGACTCCGGATCCCCGAACATCAGGTGCCACCACCAAAGATTCCTACGTGTAGCCCATAGAACCCCAAAAGCAACGGGAGGAGTTCTGGTCACATACTCCCTCAAAATGACATCCTGGCCTTCTTCTGGAACTCCCTCCCCTCTCAGACTCTCAAGGTTTCCTCCAGCGTGTCGGCTCCCACAGAGCAGACCTTTGGTCTGAGACCTGACTGTCCAGAAGCCAGGCATGCTGCCGCGTGGCGGCGGTGTCACGGCTCGGGACAAGAGGAGGCCCCACGGTGCGGGCTGGGGCGCCAGGCACCGCGGCGGGCGCCGAGGGTGGGGGTCCCCCCCACCCCGGGCCGCCCCCGCACTCCCAGAAACGTGACAGAACCAGAGGCAAAAAAAAAAAGAAGAAGCCTACGGCACCCGGTATTCCCGGGCGGTCTCCCATCCAAGTTCTAACCAGGCCCGACCCTGCTTAGCTTCCGAGACCAGACGGGATCGGGCGCGTTCGGGGTGGTGTGGCCGTGGACGGCGTGGCCGTGGACGGCGGAGGGCGCCCCTGCCCCGCTCAAGAAGCCGAGCCTCTCCGCGCTTCCCCGCCGCCTCCTCCCGCCCCAGGCCCCGCGCCGGGTCGGGCCTGTTGAGTTCGCCGGCCGGGTCCCGCGGGCTCCGAGGGACGGGGGTGACAGGCGGGGCGGGCAGGGAGCGGCGGGCCGGGGTTGGGGGCTGTCTCTGTATACACACACACTCACACTCACACTCACTCACTCACTCACACTCACACTCACACAAGATGCGCCTCCACGGCTGGACCCGCCAAGGTGGAGACCTTCAAGCCCCCCTCCTCTCCTTGCCTGGCCTCCTTCACCTCCCCGCCCCCCACCCCCAGCGTGCCGGGGCTGCAGACTGCGCACGGCCGGGAGGGGCAGGCCACTCGCCCTTTGACCCCAGCCAGGGGCGGCCCTCCCCCACAACCCCTTTCAGCTGCGCCCCCCACCCTGTGGCCTGGCGGCCGCCTATTCCCCCGGGCCAGGGCTGGGGCACAGCGCACGGGGGAGGGGAGCCAGTGTATGGGGCGTCTCTCTCTCTCGGGATGTGTCCCATGGGTGGGGTGGGGTGGCGTGGTTTGTGGGGCGCTGAAGAAATCAGTCCCCTCCATCTCCTCCCTCTGGAAAACACCCAAGCCCTTGGAGAACTGCCCGCACCTCTACCTACCGTGGGGGCCGGGACCCTCCTCTGTGTCCTCCTGTGGCCCAGTCCAAGGGGCCTGGGCCTGGCCGGGGCTGCATTGGACCCCAACCACCCTGGCGTGTGGACTCGCCAAAAATCGGCGATTAGATATTGGATTCCAGCGTCATTGAGGTCATTTCACTAATGAGTGCACCGCAAAGAGTTTCCTAATCCATCTGTGAGGGTGGCAACTGAAAGAGAATTTTAGAGCTGACAGAATAGGCGAGGAAAGGCATAGGAGATTTCCACACCCAGTAAGGAAGCCTTTCCCGAAGTGGAAGAAAGAAAGGAGCAAACAGAGACACCGGTAGCCCGCCCGGATCAGAGTCTGCCCCTGAGAGAAAGTACCCTGACCAGGTTCACCCGTGGGTGGGTCGCGAGCTAGCGGCATTCAGAAGAGCGAGGCCCGCAGTCTGTGCAGAAGACACCTGCACTCGGGTGTGTGTGGCGGCACAATTCACAAGCAGCTCCAGATGTTAAACCAAGGAGAAGCCAGGGAGTTCCCAACGCCCCAGGTGTCCTCAGCCCACGACTGGCTGCTGTGGGAATGCGAAGCCCGGCTCCTGGTCTCAGAGCGGGGCAACCAGGAGGTGTGATGTCCACCCCGGCGTTCCCAGGAGGATCAGACTGAAGCTGGGACTTGGCCTGAAAGTGTCCCCTCGCATGGCCACCCCCTTCCCCTTCCTGCTCCTCTACTCCTGGTGCCCCTCCATCCAGGGGCCAGACCTTAAAGAGTCACCCGCAAGAGAATCCTGGTCCCAAAGGAGCCTTCTGGGGGACCCCTGCTGAGAGAGGTTGTGGGCCTGGCCCGCTGGGGCTCTGCCCGACCCAGGGCTGAGAGATGCAACCTCCCAGCTCTGGGTCCCTGCAGGAAGTGTTGGCAAGCACAGGGCCAGTCCTCCAAAGGCCCAGGTGCAGGGAGCCCAGCCCAAGCAGCCTGTGGAAGAAGCCACATGCTGTGCCACCCCGGGGAACACGACTGCAGGCCACGGCCCTTCCCACCTCCTCCTCCTCCTCCTCCTCCTCCTCCTCCTCCTCCTCCTCCTCCTCCCACCCCGCCCCCGCCCCCGCCCCCACATGGCACAGGGCCCAGAGACACCTCAGACACTTGCTACCCAAAGTGCAAAGGGCATCAGTTGCTCCTCCAAACCCCCCCCCCAGCCCAGCAGACCGCGTTGTCCAGCCAGCCCCCGGGCCTCCCTGGGGAGCCCAGCACAAAAGTGCAGACACCCACCGGACCCTCAATCTCAGTTTTCGGATGTTTTTGCCACTCTAAGGACCCGCAGGCCAGCTGGGCCTTCTGGCAGGACAGAGAGCCCCGGAATCCGACGTGGAGAGCTGGGTGTACGTCCCCATGAGGAGGCGGTCCCCACCTCCGCGGCTATCCCCTTGCGGGGAGCGGCAGCCGCGGGGCCTCAGAGAAGACACCAGGCTGGGCCCCCACGGCACAGCGGGAGCACGTCCCCCGCAGGCCACTTAGCGACGGCGGCCAGCCGGCGGACGGTTGGGTTGCGCGAGACGCTGCGGCCGCCCTGCTACCGGGTTCCTGGGAGGGCGTCCTGGAACCAGCGTCCACACCAAGCCCTTGGAAGGCCCAGGCGACGGAGGAGCCCCGTCAGGCAGGGGCCGAGGACGGTGACGGCCCGGGCGGGGAGGAGCGTGTCAGGCAGGGGCAGAGGACGGTGACAGGTGACAGGCCGGGCGGGAAGGAGTCAGTCAGGCAGGGGCCGTGGAGGAGACGGGCTGGGTAAGGGTTAGGGTTAGTGTCAGGGCACAAGTCACAATCGCAAAGACCTGGAAGCCACCCGAGTGCCCATCGACCCACGAGTGGGTAAGTAAAATGTGGCCCGTGGACACCACGGAGTGCTATTCGGCTATGAGGAGCAGCGGTGAGGGGGCACCTCTCGTGGTTCTCCTGGCCAGAGCTGGAACCCGTTCCAGTAAGCCAAGTATCCCAAGAATGGACACACGAGCACCACGTGCTCGCGCTCACCAGCAAATGGGTACGAACCGATGGACACCTAAGTGGACACAGAGGAATCACCTTCTTCGGGTGGGTGTCGGGCGGGTGGGGGGAGGGGATGGGCATACACATCCATTAGGAATGGGGTGGGTACGCACCGACTGGGGGATGGGCGCACTTGAAGCTCTGACCCGAGGGGGGAGGCTGGGAGAGGGCAACGCACCCGACCTTAACATTGGTGCCCCCACAATATGCTGGAACAACATGAGAGGTAAATGAATAAGAACACGGGGGGGGGGGAGGGGGGCACGGGCAACACATGTCACCTTAACACTTGGACTCCCATCATCTGCTTGAAAAGAGAGAGAAAAGAAAATGCAATAATAGAGATAAGAGACACTTTTTAAAAATAATGAATCCGGCCGGGCGCTGTGGCTCACGCCTGTAATCCTAGCTCTTGGGAGGCCGAGGCGGGCGGATTGCTCAAGGTCAGGAGTTCAAAACCAGCCTGAGCAAGAGCGAGACCCCGTCTCTACTATAAATAGAAAGAAATTAATTGGCCAACTGATATATATATAAAAAATTAGCGGGGCATGGTGGCGCATGCCTGCAGTCCCAGCTACCCGGGAGGCTGAGGCAGAAGGATCACTCGAGCCCAGGAGTTTGAAGTTGCTGTGAGCTAGGCTGACGCCACGGCACTCACTCTAGCCTGGGCAACAAACCGAGACTCTGTCTCAAAAAAAAAAAAAAAAATGAATCCGAAGAGAAAAGTAAAAGGAGGCCTGTGGAGCAGGTCTGGGTGTGACTCCGGATCCCCGAACATCAGGTGCCACCACCAAAGATTCCTACGTGTAGCCCATAGAACCCCAAAAGCAACGGGAGGAGTTCTGGTCACATACTCCCTCAAAATGACATCCTGGCCTTCTTCTGGAACTCCCTCCCCTCTCAGACTCTCAAGGTTTCCTCCAGCGTGTCGGCTCCCACAGAGCAGACCTTTGGTCTGAGACCTGACTGTCCAGAAGCCAGGCATGCTGCCGCGTGGCGGCGGTGTCACGGCTCGGGACAAGAGGAGGCCCCACGGTGCGGGCTGGGGCGCCAGGCACCGCGGCGGGCGCCGAGGGTGGGGGTCCCCCCCACCCCGGGCCGCCCCCGCACTCCCAGAAACGCGACAGAACCAGAGGCAAAAAAAAAAAAGAAGAAGCCTACGGCACCCGGTATTCCCGGGCGGTCTCCCATCCAAGTTCTAACCAGGCCCGACCCTGCTTAGCTTCCGAGACCAGACGGGATCGGGCGCGTTCGGGGTGGTGTGGCCGTGGACGGCGGAGGGCGCCCCTGCCCCGCTCAAGAAGCCGAGCCTCTCCGCGCTTCCCCGCCGCCTCCTCCCGCCCCAGGCCCCGCGCCGGGTCGGGCCTGTTGAGTTCGCCGGCCGGGTCCCGCGGGCTCCGAGGGACGGGGGTGACAGGCGGGGCGGGCAGGGAGCGGCGGGCCGGGGTTGGGGGCTGTCTCTGTATACACACACACTCACACTCACACTCACTCACTCACTCACACTCACACTCACACAAGATGCGCCTCCACGGCTGGACCCGCCAAGGTGGAGACCTTCAAGCCCCCCTCCTCTCCTCGCCTGGCCTCCTTCACCTCCCCGCCCCCCACCCCCAGCGCGCCGGGGCCGCTGACTGCGCACGGGCGGGAGGGGCGGGGCGCTCGCCCTTTGACCCCAGCCAGGGGCGGCCCTCCCCCACAACCCCTTTCAGCTGCGCCCCCCACCCTGTGGCCTGGCGGCCGCCTATTCCCCCGGGCCAGGGCTGGGGCACAGCGCACGGGGGAGGGGAGCCAGTGTATGGGGCGTCTCTCTCTCTCGGGATGTGTCCCATGGGTGGGGTGGGGTGGCGTGGTTTGTGGGGCGCTGAAGAAATCAGTCCCCTCCATCTCCTCCCTCTGGAAAACACCCAAGCCCTTGGAGAACTGCCCGCACCTCTACCTACCGTGGGGGCCGGGACCCTCCTCTGTGTCCTCCTGTGGCCCAGTCCAAGGGGCCTGGGCCTGGCCGGGGCTGCATTGGACCCCAACCACCCTGGCGTGTGGACTCGCCAAAAATCGGCGATTAGATATTGGATTCCAGCGTCATTGAGGTCATTTCACTAATGAGTGCACCGCAAAGAGTTTCCTAATCCATCTGTGAGGGTGGCAACCGAAAGAGAATTTTAGAGCTGACAGAATAGGCGAGGAAAGGCATAGGAGATTTCCACACCCAGTAAGGAAGCCTTTCCCGAAGTGGAAGAAAGAAAGGAGCAAACAGAGACACCGGTAGCCCGCCCGGATCAGAGTCTGCCCCTGAGAGAAAGTACCCTGACCAGGTTCACCCGTGGGTGGGTCGCGAGCTAGCGGCATTCAGAAGAGCGAGGCCCGCAGTCTGTGCAGAAGACACCTGCACTCGGGTGTGTGTGGCGGCACAATTCACAAGCAGCTCCAGATGTTAAACCAAGGAGAAGCCAGGGAGTTCCCAACGCCCCAGGTGTCCTCAGCCCACGACTGGCTGCTGTGGGAATGCGAAGCCCGGCTCCTGGTCTCAGAGCGGGGCAACCAGGAGGTGTGATGTCCACCCCGGCGTTCCCAGGAGGATCAGACTGAAGCTGGGACTTGGCCTGAAAGTGTCCCCTCGCATGGCCACCCCCTTCCCCTTCCTGCTCCTCTACTCCTGGTGCCCCTCCATCCAGGGGCCAGACCTTAAAGAGTCACCCGCAAGAGAATCCTGGTCCCAAAGGAGCCTTCTGGGGGACCCCTGCTGAGAGAGGTTGTGGGCCTGGCCCGCTGGGGCTCTGCCCGACCCAGGGCTGAGAGATGCAACCTCCCAGCTCTGGGTCCCTGCAGGAAGTGTTGGCAAGCACAGGGCCAGTCCTCCAAAGGCCCAGGTGCAGGGAGCCCAGCCCAAGCAGCCTGTGGAAGAAGCCACATGCTGTGCCACCCCGGGGAACACGACTGCAGGCCACGGCCCTTCCCACCTCCTCCTCCTCCTCCTCCTCCTCCTCCTCCTCCTCCTCCTCCTCCTCCCACCCCGCCCCCGCCCCCGCCCCCACATGGCACAGGGCCCAGAGACACCTCAGACACTTGCTACCCAAAGTGCAAAGGGCATCAGTTGCTCCTCCAAACCCCCCCCCCCAGCCCAGCAGACCGCGTTGTCCAGCCAGCCCCCGGGCCTCCCTGGGGAGCCCAGCACAAAAGTGCAGACACCCACCGGACCCTCAATCTCAGTTTTCGGATGTTTTTGCCACTCTAAGGACCCGCAGGCCAGCTGGGCCTTCTGGCAGGACAGAGAGCCCCGGAATCCGACGTGGAGAGCTGGGTGTACGTCCCCATGAGGAGGCGGTCCCCACCTCCGCGGCTATCCCCTTGCGGGGAGCGGCAGCCGCGGGGCCTCAGAGAAGACACCAGGCTGGGCCCCCACGGCACAGCGGGAGCACGTCCCCCGCAGGCCACTTAGCGACGGCGGCCAGCCGGCGGACGGTTGGGTTGCGCGAGACGCTGCGGCCGCCCTGCTACCGGGTTCCTGGGAGGGCGTCCTGGAACCAGCGTCCACACCAAGCCCTTGGAAGGCCCAGGCGACGGAGGAGCCCCGTCAGGCAGGGGCCGAGGACGGTGACGGCCCGGGCGGGGAGGAGCGTGTCAGGCAGGGGCAGAGGACGGTGACAGGTGACAGGCCGGGCGGGAAGGAGTCAGTCAGGCAGGGGCCGTGGAGGAGACGGGCTGGGTAAGGGTTAGGGTTAGTGTCAGGGCACAAGTCACAATCGCAAAGACCTGGAAGCCACCCGAGTGCCCATCGACCCACGAGTGGGTAAGTAAAATGTGGCCCGTGGACACCACGGAGTGCTATTCGGCTATGAGGAGCAGCGGTGAGGGGGCACCTCTCGTGGTTCTCCTGGCCAGAGCTGGAACCCGTTCCAGTAAGCCAAGTATCCCAAGAATGGACACACGAGCACCACGTGCTCGCGCTCACCAGCAAATGGGTACGAACCGATGGACACCTAAGTGGACACAGAGGAATCACCTTCTTCGGGTGGGTGTCGGGCGGGTGGGGGGAGGGGATGGGCATACACATCCATTAGGAATGGGGTGGGTACGCACCGACTGGGGGATGGGCGCACTTGAAGCTCTGACCCGAGGGGGGAGGCTGGGAGAGGGCAACGCACCCGACCTTAACATTGGTGCCCCCACAATATGCTGGAACAACATGAGAGGTAAATGAATAAGAACACGGGGGGGGGAGGGGGGCACGGGCAACACATGTCACCTTAACACTTGGACTCCCATCATCTGCTTGAAAAGAGAGAGAAAAGAAAATGCAATAATAGAGATAAGAGACACTTTTTAAAAATAATGAATCCGGCCGGGCGCTGTGGCTCACGCCTGTAATCCTAGCTCTTGGGAGGCCGAGGCGGGCGGATTGCTCAAGGTCAGGAGTTCAAAACCAGCCTGAGCAAGAGCGAGACCCCGTCTCTACTATAAATAGAAAGAAATTAATTGGCCAACTGATATATATATAAAAAATTAGCGGGGCATGGTGGCGCATGCCTGCAGTCCCAGCTACCCGGGAGGCTGAGGCAGAAGGATCACTCGAGCCCAGGAGTTTGAAGTTGCTGTGAGCTAGGCTGACGCCACGGCACTCACTCTAGCCTGGGCAACAAACCGAGACTCTGTCTCAAAAAAAAAAAAAAAAATGAATCCGAAGAGAAAAGTAAAAGGAGGCCTGTGGAGCAGGTCTGGGTGTGACTCCGGATCCCCGAACATCAGGTGCCACCACCAAAGATTCCTACGTGTAGCCCATAGAACCCCAAAAGCAACGGGAGGAGTTCTGGTCACATACTCCCTCAAAATGACATCCTGGCCTTCTTCTGGAACTCCCTCCCCTCTCAGACTCTCAAGGTTTCCTCCAGCGTGTCGGCTCCCACAGAGCAGACCTTTGGTCTGAGACCTGACTGTCCAGAAGCCAGGCATGCTGCCGCGTGGCGGCGGTGTCACGGCTCGGGACAAGAGGAGGCCCCACGGTGCGGGCTGGGGCGCCAGGCACCGCGGCGGGCGCCGAGGGTGGGGGTCACCCCCACCCCGGGCCGCCCCCGCACTCCCAGAAACGCGACAGAACCAGAGGCAAAAAAAAAAAGAAGAAGCCTACGGCACCCGGTATTCCCGGGCGGTCTCCCATCCAAGTTCTAACCAGGCCCGACCCTGCTTAGCTTCCGAGACCAGACGGGATCGGGCGCGTTCGGGGTGGTGTGGCCGTGGACGGCGGAGGGCGCCCCTGCCCCGCTCAAGAAGCCGAGCCTCTCCGCGCTTCCCCGCCGCCTCCTCCCGCCCCAGGCCCCGCGCCGGGTCGGGCCTGTTGAGTTCGCCGGCCGGGTCCCGCGGGCTCCGAGGGACGAAGGTGACAGGCGGGGCGGGCAGGGAGCGGCGGGCCGGGGTTGGGGGCTGTCTCTGTATACACACACACTCACAGGCACTCACTCACTCACTCACACTCACACAAGATGCGCCTCCACGGCTGGACCCGCCAAGGTGGAGACCTTCAAGCCCCCCTCCTCTCCTTGCCTGGCCTCCTTCACCTCCCCGCCCCCCACCCCCAGCGCGCCGGGGCCGCTGACTGCGCACGGGCGGGAGGGGCGGGGCGCTCGCCCTTTGACCCCAGCCAGGGGCGGCCCTCCCCCACAACCCCTTTCAGCTGCGCCCCCCACCCTGTGGCCTGGCGGCCGCCTATTCCCCCGGGCCAGGGCTGGGGCACAGCGCACGGGGGAGGGGAGCCAGTGTATGGGGCGTCTCTCTCTCTCGGGATGTGTCCCATGGGTGGGGTGGGGTGGCGTGGTTTGTGGGGCGCTGAAGAAATCAGTCCCCTCCATCTCCTCCCTCTGGAAAACACCCAAGCCCTTGGAGAACTGCCCGCACCTCTACCTACCGTGGGGGCCGGGACCCTCCTCTGTGTCCTCCTGTGGCCCAGTCCAAGGGGCCTGGGCCTGGCCGGGGCTGCATTGGACCCCAACCACCCTGGCGTGTGGACTCGCCAAAAATCGGCGATTAGATATTGGATTCCAGCGTCATTGAGGTCATTTCACTAATGAGTGCACCGCAAAGAGTTTCCTAATCCATCTGTGAGGGTGGCAACCGAAAGAGAATTTTAGAGCTGACAGAATAGGCGAGGAAAGGCATAGGAGATTTCCACACCCAGTAAGGAAGCCTTTCCCGAAGTGGAAGAAAGAAAGGAGCAAACAGAGACACCGGTAGCCCGCCCGGATCAGAGTCTGCCCCTGAGAGAAAGTACCCTGACCAGGTTCACCCGTGGGTGGGTCGCGAGCTAGCGGCATTCAGAAGAGCGAGGCCCGCAGTCTGTGCAGAAGACACCTGCACTCGGGTGTGTGTGGCGGCACAATTCACAAGCAGCTCCAGATGTTAAACCAAGGAGAAGCCAGGGAGTTCCCAACGCCCCAGGTGTCCTCAGCCCACGACTGGCTGCTGTGGGAATGCGAAGCCCGGCTCCTGGTCTCAGAGCGGGGCAACCAGGAGGTGTGATGTCCACCCCGGCGTTCCCAGGAGGATCAGACTGAAGCTGGGACTTGGCCTGAAAGTGTCCCCTCGCATGGCCACCCCCTTCCCCTTCCTGCTCCTCTACTCCTGGTGCCCCTCCATCCAGGGGCCAGACCTTAAAGAGTCACCCGCAAGAGAATCCTGGTCCCAAAGGAGCCTTCTGGGGGACCCCTGCTGAGAGAGGTTGTGGGCATGGCCCGCTGGGGCTCTGCCCGACCCAGGGCTGAGAGATGCAACCTCCCAGCTCTGGGTCCCTGCAGGAAGTGTTGGCAAGCACAGGGCCAGTCCTCCAAAGGCCCAGGTGCAGGGAGCCCAGGCCAAGCAGCCTGTGGAAGAAGCCACATGCTGTGCCACCCCGGGGAACACGACTGCAGGCCACGGCCCTTCCCACCTCCTCCTCCTCCTCCTCCTCCTCCTCCTCCTCCTCCTCCTCCTCCTCCCACCCCGCCCCCGCCCCCGCCCCCACATGGCACAGGGCCCAGAGACACCTCAGACACTTGCTACCCAAAGTGCAAAGGGCATCAGTTGCTCCTCCAAACCCCCCCCCCCAGCCCAGCAGACCGCGTTGTCCAGCCAGCCCCCGGGCCTCCCTGGGGAGCCCAGCACAAAAGTGCAGACACCCACCGGACCCTCAATCTCAGTTTTCGGATGTTTTTGCCACTCTAAGGACCCGCAGGCCAGCTGGGCCTTCTGGCAGGACAGAGAGCCCCGGAATCCGACGTGGAGAGCTGGGTGTACGTCCCCATGAGGAGGCGGTCCCCACCTCCGCGGCTATCCCCTTGCGGGGAGCGGCAGCCGCGGGGCCTCAGAGAAGACACCAGGCTGGGCCCCCACGGCACAGCGGGAGCACGTCCCCCGCAGGCCACTTAGCGACGGCGGCCAGCCGGCGGACGGTTGGGTTGCGCGAGACGCTGCGGCCGCCCTGCTACCGGGTTCCTGGGAGGGCGTCCTGGAACCAGCGTCCACACCAAGCCCTTGGAAGGCCCAGGCGACGGAGGAGCCCCGTCAGGCAGGGGCCGAGGACGGTGACGGCCCGGGCGGGGAGGAGCGTGTCAGGCAGGGGCAGAGGACGGTGACAGGTGACAGGCCGGGCGGGAAGGAGTCAGTCAGGCAGGGGCCGTGGAGGAGACGGGCTGGGTAAGGGTTAGGGTTAGTGTCAGGGCACAAGTCACAATCGCAAAGACCTGGAAGCCACCCGAGTGCCCATCGACCCACGAGTGGGTAAGTAAAATGTGGCCCGTGGACACCACGGAGTGCTATTCGGCTATGAGGAGCAGCGGTGAGGGGGCACCTCTCGTGGTTCTCCTGGCCAGAGCTGGAACCCGTTCCAGTAAGCCAAGTATCCCAAGAATGGACACACGAGCACCACGTGCTCGCGCTCACCAGCAAATGGGTACGAACCGATGGACACCTAAGTGGACACAGAGGAATCACCTTCTTCGGGTGGGTGTCGGGCGGGTGGGGGGAGGGGATGGGCATACACATCCATTAGGAATGGGGTGGGTACGCACCGACTGGGGGATGGGCGCACTTGAAGCTCTGACCCGAGGGGGGAGGCTGGGAGAGGGCAACGCACCCGACCTTAACATTGGTGCCCCCACAATATGCTGGAACAACATGAGAGGTAAATGAATAAGAACACGGGGGGGGGGAGGGGGGCACGGGCAACACATGTCACCTTAACACTTGGACTCCCATCATCTGCTTGAAAAGAGAGAGAAAAGAAAATGCAATAATAGAGATAAGAGACACTTTTTAAAAATAATGAATCCGGCCGGGCGCTGTGGCTCACGCCTGTAATCCTAGCTCTTGGGAGGCCGAGGCGGGCGGATTGCTCAAGGTCAGGAGTTCAAAACCAGCCTGAGCAAGAGCGAGACCCCGTCTCTACTATAAATAGAAAGAAATTAATTGGCCAACTGATATATATATAAAAAATTAGCGGGGCATGGTGGCGCATGCCTGCAGTCCCAGCTACCCGGGAGGCTGAGGCAGAAGGATCACTCGAGCCCAGGAGTTTGAAGTTGCTGTGAGCTAGGCTGACGCCACGGCACTCACTCTAGCCTGGGCAACAAACCGAGACTCTGTCTCAAAAAAAAAAAAAAAAATGAATCCGAAGAGAAAAGTAAAAGGAGGCCTGTGGAGCAGGTCTGGGTGTGACTCCGGATCCCCGAACATCAGGTGCCACCACCAAAGATTCCTACGTGTAGCCCATAGAACCCCAAAAGCAACGGGAGGAGTTCTGGTCACATACTCCCTCAAAATGACATCCTGGCCTTCTTCTGGAACTCCCTCCCCTCTCAGACTCTCAAGGTTTCCTCCAGCGTGTCGGCTCCCACAGAGCAGACCTTTGGTCTGAGACCTGACTGTCCAGAAGCCAGGCATGCTGCCGCGTGGCGGCGGTGTCACGGCTCGGGACAAGAGGAGGCCCCACGGTGCGGGCTGGGGCGCCAGGCACCGCGGCGGGCGCCGAGGGTGGGGGTCACCCCCACCCCGGGCCGCCCCCGCACTCCCAGAAACGCGACAGAACCAGAGGCAAAAAAAAAAAGAAGAAGCCTACGGCACCCGGTATTCCCGGGCGGTCTCCCATCCAAGTTCTAACCAGGCCCGACCCTGCTTAGCTTCCGAGACCAGACGGGATCGGGCGCGTTCGGGGTGGTGTGGCCGTGGACGGCGGAGGGCGCCCCTGCCCCGCTCAAGAAGCCGAGCCTCTCCGCGCTTCCCCGCCGCCTCCTCCCGCCCCAGGCCCCGCGCCGGGTCGGGCCTGTTGAGTTCGCCGGCCGGGTCCCGCGGGCTCCGAGGGACGGGGGTGACAGGCGGGGCGGGCAGGGAGCGGCGGGCCGGGGTTGGGGGCTGTCTCTGTATACACACACACTCACACTCACACTCACTCACTCACTCACACTCACACTCACACAAGATGCGCCTCCACGGCTGGACCCGCCAAGGTGGAGACCTTCAAGCCCCCCTCCTCTCCTCGCCTGGCCTCCTTCACCTCCCCGCCCCCCACCCCCAGCGCGCCGGGGCCGCTGACTGCGCACGGGCGGGAGGGGCGGGGCGCTCGCCCTTTGACCCCAGCCAGGGGCGGCCCTCCCCCACAACCCCTTTCAGCTGCGCCCCCCACCCTGTGGCCTGGCGGCCGCCTATTCCCCCGGGCCAGGGCTGGGGCACAGCGCACGGGGGAGGGGAGCCAGTGTATGGGGCGTCTCTCTCTCTCGGGATGTGTCCCATGGGTGGGGTGGGGTGGCGTGGTTTGTGGGGCGCTGAAGAAATCAGTCCCCTCCATCTCCTCCCTCTGGAAAACACCCAAGCCCTTGGAGAACTGCCCGCACCTCTACCTACCGTGGGGGCCGGGACCCTCCTCTGTGTCCTCCTGTGGCCCAGTCCAAGGGGCCTGGGCCTGGCCGGGGCTGCATTGGACCCCAACCACCCTGGCGTGTGGACTCGCCAAAAATCGGCGATTAGATATTGGATTCCAGCGTCATTGAGGTCATTTCACTAATGAGTGCACCGCAAAGAGTTTCCTAATCCATCTGTGAGGGTGGCAACCGAAAGAGAATTTTAGAGCTGACAGAATAGGCGAGGAAAGGCATAGGAGATTTCCACACCCAGTAAGGAAGCCTTTCCCGAAGTGGAAGAAAGAAAGGAGCAAACAGAGACACCGGTAGCCCGCCCGGATCAGAGTCTGCCCCTGAGAGAAAGTACCCTGACCAGGTTCACCCGTGGGTGGGTCGCGAGCTAGCGGCATTCAGAAGAGCGAGGCCCGCAGTCTGTGCGGAAGACACCTGCACTCGGGTGTGTGTGGCGGCACAATTCACAAGCAGCTCCAGATGTTAAACCAAGGAGAAGCCAGGGAGTTCCCAACGCCCCAGGTGTCCTCAGCCCACGACTGGCTGCTGTGGGAATGCGAAGCCCGGCTCCTGGTCTCAGAGCGGGGCAACCAGGAGGTGTGATGTCCACCCCGGCGTTCCCAGGAGGATCAGACTGAAGCTGGGACTTGGCCTGAAAGTGTCCCCTCGCATGGCCACCCCCTTCCCCTTCCTGCTCCTCTACTCCTGGTGCCCCTCCATCCAGGGGCCAGACCTTAAAGAGTCACCCGCAAGAGAATCCTGGTCCCAAAGGAGCCTTCTGGGGGACCCCTGCTGAGAGAGGTTGTGGGCCTGGCCCGCTGGGGCTCTGCCCGACCCAGGGCTGAGAGATGCAACCTCCCAGCTCTGGGTCCCTGCAGGAAGTGTTGGCAAGCACAGGGCCAGTCCTCCAAAGGCCCAGGTGCAGGGAGCCCAGGCCAAGCAGCCTGTGGAAGAAGCCACATGCTGTGCCACCCCGGGGAACACGACTGCAGGCCACGGCCCTTCCCACCTCCTCCTCCTCCTCCTCCTCCTCCCACCCCGCCCCCGCCCCCGCCCCCACATGGCACAGGGCCCAGAGACACCTCAGACACTTGCTACCCAAAGTGCAAAGGGCATCAGTTGCTCCTCCAAACCCCCCCCCAGCCCAGCAGACCGCGTTGTCCAGCCAGCCCCCGGGCCTCCCTGGGGAGCCCAGCACAAAAGTGCAGACACCCACCGGACCCTCAATCTCAGTTTTCGGATGTTTTTGCCACTCTAAGGACCCGCAGGCCAGCTGGGCCTTCTGGCAGGACAGAGAGCCCCGGAATCCGACGTGGAGAGCTGGGTGTACGTCCCCATGAGGAGGCGGTCCCCACCTCCGCGGCTATCCCCTTGCGGGGAGCGGCAGCCGCGGGGCCTCAGAGAAGACACCAGGCTGGGCCCCCACGGCACAGCGGGAGCACGTCCCCCGCAGGCCACTTAGCGACGGCGGCCAGCCGGCGGATGGTTGGGTTGCGCGAGACGCTGCGGCCGCCCTGCTACCGGGTTCCTGGGAGGGCGTCCTGGAACCAGCGTCCACACCAAGCCCTTGGAAGGCCCAGGCGACGGAGGAGCCCCGTCAGGCAGGGGCCGAGGACGGTGACGGCCCGGGCGGGGAGGAGCGTGTCAGGCAGGGGCAGAGGACGGTGACAGGTGACAGGCCGGGCGGGAAGGAGTCAGTCAGGCAGGGGCCGTGGAGGAGACGGGCTGGGTAAGGGTTAGGGTTAGTGTCAGGGCACAAGTCACAATCGCAAAGACCTGGAAGCCACCCGAGTGCCCATCGACCCACGAGTGGGTAAGTAAAATGTGGCCCGTGGACACCACGGAGTGCTATTCGGCTATGAGGAGCAGCGGTGAGGGGGCACCTCTCGTGGTTCTCCTGGCCAGAGCTGGAACCCGTTCCAGTAAGCCAAGTATCCCAAGAATGGACACACGAGCACCACGTGCTCGCGCTCACCAGCAAATGGGTACGAACCGATGGACACCTAAGTGGACACAGAGGAATCACCTTCTTCGGGTGGGTGTCGGGCGGGTGGGGGGAGGGGATGGGCATACACATCCATTAGGAATGGGGTGGGTACGCACCGACTGGGGGATGGGCGCACTTGAAGCTCTGACCCGAGGGGGGAGGCTGGGAGAGGGCAACGCACCCGACCTTAACATTGGTGCCCCCACAATATGCTGGAACAACATGAGAGGTAAATGAATAAGAACACGGGGGGGGGGAGGGGGGCACGGGCAACACATGTCACCTTAACACTTGGACTCCCATCATCTGCTTGAAAAGAGAGAGAAAAGAAAATGCAATAATAGAGATAAGAGACACTTTTTAAAAATAATGAATCCGGCCGGGCGCTGTGGCTCACGCCTGTAATCCTAGCTCTTGGGAGGCCGAGGCGGGCGGATTGCTCAAGGTCAGGAGTTCAAAACCAGCCTGAGCAAGAGCGAGACCCCGTCTCTACTATAAATAGAAAGAAATTAATTGGCCAACTGATATATATATAAAAAATTAGCGGGGCATGGTGGCGCATGCCTGCAGTCCCAGCTACCCGGGAGGCTGAGGCAGAAGGATCACTCGAGCCCAGGAGTTTGAAGTTGCTGTGAGCTAGGCTGACGCCACGGCACTCACTCTAGCCTGGGCAACAAACCGAGACTCTGTCTCAAAAAAAAAAAAAAAAATGAATCCGAAGAGAAAAGTAAAAGGAGGCCTGTGGAGCAGGTCTGGGTGTGACTCCGGATCCCCGAACATCAGGTGCCACCACCAAAGATTCCTACGTGTAGCCCATAGAACCCCAAAAGCAACGGGAGGAGTTCTGGTCACATACTCCCTCAAAATGACATCCTGGCCTTCTTCTGGAACTCCCTCCCCTCTCAGACTCTCAAGGTTTCCTCCAGCGTGTCGGCTCCCACAGAGCAGACCTTTGGTCTGAGACCTGACTGTCCAGAAGCCAGGCATGCTGCCGCGTGGCGGCGGTGTCACGGCTCGGGACAAGAGGAGGCCCCACGGTGCGGGCTGGGGCGCCAGGCACCGCGGCGGGCGCCGAGGGTGGGGGTCCCCCCACCCCGGGCCGCCCCCGCACTCCCAGAAACGCGACAGAACCAGAGGCAAAAAAAAAAAGAAGAAGCCTACGGCACCCGGTATTCCCGGGCGGTCTCCCATCCAAGTTCTAACCAGGCCCGACCCTGCTTAGCTTCCGAGACCAGACGGGATCGGGCGCGTTCGGGGTGGTGTGGCCGTGGACGGCGGAGGGCGCCCCTGCCCCGCTCAAGAAGCCGAGCCTCTCTGCGCTTCCCCGCCGCCTCCTCCCGCCCCAGGCCCCGCGCCGGGTCGGGCCTGTTGAGTTCGCCGGCCGGGTCCCGCGGGCTCCGAGGGACGGGGGTGACAGGCGGGGCGGGCAGGGAGCGGCGGGCCGGGGTTGGGGGCTGTCTCTGTATACACACACACTCACACGCACTCACTCACTCACTCACACTCACACAAGATGCGCCTCCACGGCTGGACCCGCCAAGGTGGAGACCTTCAAGCCCCCCTCCTCTCCTTGCCTGGCCTCCTTCACCTCCCCGCCCCCCACCCCCAGCGCGCCGGGGCCGCTGACTGCGCACGGGCGGGAGGGGCGGGGCGCTCGCCCTTTGACCCCAGCCAGGGGCGGCCCTCCCCCACAACCCCTTTCAGCTGCGCCCCCCACCCTGTGGCCTGGCGGCCGCCTATTCCCCCGGGCCAGGGCTGGGGCACAGCGCACGGGGGAGGGGAGCCAGTGTATGGGGCGTCTCTCTCTCTCGGGATGTGTCCCATGGGTGGGGTGGGGTGGCGTGGTTTGTGGGGCGCTGAAGAAATCAGTCCCCTCCATCTCCTCCCTCTGGAAAACACCCAAGCCCTTGGAGAACTGCCCGCACCTCTACCTACCGTGGGGGCCGGGACCCTCCTCTGTGTCCTCCTGTGGCCCAGTCCAAGGGGCCTGGGCCTGGCCGGGGCTGCATTGGACCCCAACCACCCTGGCGTGTGGACTCGCCAAAAATCGGCGATTAGATATTGGATTCCAGCGTCATTGAGGTCATTTCACTAATGAGTGCACCGCAAAGAGTTTCCTAATCCATCTGTGAGGGTGGCAACCGAAAGAGAATTTTAGAGCTGACAGAATAGGCGAGGAAAGGCATAGGAGATTTCCACACCCAGTAAGGAAGCCTTTCCCGAAGTGGAAGAAAGAAAGGAGCAAACAGAGACACCGGTAGCCCGCCCGGATCAGAGTCTGCCCCTGAGAGAAAGTACCCTGACCAGGTTCACCCGTGGGTGGGTCGCGAGCTAGCGGCATTCAGAAGAGCGAGGCCCGCAGTCTGTGCAGAAGACACCTGCACTCGGGTGTGTGTGGCGGCACAATTCACAAGCAGCTCCAGATGTTAAACCAAGGAGAAGCCAGGGAGTTCCCAACGCCCCAGGTGTCCTCAGCCCACGACTGGCTGCTGTGGGAATGCGAAGCCCGGCTCCTGGTCTCAGAGCGGGGCAACCAGGAGGTGTGATGTCCACCCCGGCGTTCCCAGGAGGATCAGACTGAAGCTGGGACTTGGCCTGAAAGTGTCCCCTCGCATGGCCACCCCCTTCCCCTTCCTGCTCCTCTACTCCTGGTGCCCCTCCATCCAGGGGCCAGACCTTAAAGAGTCACCCGCAAGAGAATCCTGGTCCCAAAGGAGCCTTCTGGGGGACCCCTGCTGAGAGAGGTTGTGGGCCTGGCCCGCTGGGGCTCTGCCCGACCCAGGGCTGAGAGATGCAACCTCCCAGCTCTGGGTCCCTGCAGGAAGTGTTGGCAAGCACAGGGCCAGTCCTCCAAAGGCCCAGGTGCAGGGAGCCCAGGACAAGCAGCCTGTGGAAGAAGCCACATGCTGTGCCACCCCGGGGAACACGACTGCAGGCCACGGCCCTTCCCACCTCCTCCTCCTCCTCCTCCTCCTCCTCCTCCTCCTCCTCCCACCCCGCCCCCGCCCCCGCCCCCACATGGCACAGGGCCCAGAGACACCTCAGACACTTGCTACCCAAAGTGCAAAGGGCATCAGTTGCTCCTCCAAACCCCCCCCCCAGCCCAGCAGACCGCGTTGTCCAGCCAGCCCCCGGGCCTCCCTGGGGAGCCCAGCACAAAAGTGCAGACACCCACCGGACCCTCAATCTCAGTTTTCGGATGTTTTTGCCACTCTAAGGACCCGCAGGCCAGCTGGGCCTTCTGGCAGGACAGAGAGCCCCGGAATCCGACGTGGAGAGCTGGGTGTACGTCCCCATGAGGAGGCGGTCCCCACCTCCGCGGCTATCCCCTTGCGGGGAGCGGCAGCCGCGGGGCCTCAGAGAAGACACCAGGCTGGGCCCCCACGGCACAGCGGGAGCACGTCCCCCGCAGGCCACTTAGCGACGGCGGCCAGCCGGCGGATGGTTGGGTTGCGCGAGACGCTGCGGCCGCCCTGCTACCGGGTTCCTGGGAGGGCGTCCTGGAACCAGCGTCCACACCAAGCCCTTGGAAGGCCCAGGCGACGGAGGAGCCCCGTCAGGCAGGGGCCGAGGACGGTGACGGCCCGGGCGGGGAGGAGCGTGTCAGGCAGGGGCAGAGGACGGTGACAGGTGACAGGCCGGGCGGGAAGGAGTCAGTCAGGCAGGGGCCGTGGAGGAGACGGGCTGGGTAAGGGTTAGGGTTAGTGTCAGGGCACAAGTCACAATCGCAAAGACCTGGAAGCCACCCGAGTGCCCATCGACCCACGAGTGGGTAAGTAAAATGTGGCCCGTGGACACCACGGAGTGCTATTCGGCTATGAGGAGCAGCGGTGAGGGGGCACCTCTCGTGGTTCTCCTGGCCAGAGCTGGAACCCGTTCCAGTAAGCCAAGTATCCCAAGAATGGACACACGAGCACCACGTGCTCGCGCTCACCAGCAAATGGGTACGAACCGATGGACACCTAAGTGGACACAGAGGAATCACCTTCTTCGGGTGGGTGTCGGGCGGGTGGGGGGAGGGGATGGGCATACACATCCATTAGGAATGGGGTGGGTACGCACCGACTGGGGGATGGGCGCACTTGAAGCTCTGACCCGAGGGGGGAGGCTGGGAGAGGGCAACGCACCCGACCTTAACATTGGTGCCCCCACAATATGCTGGAACAACATGAGAGGTAAATGAATAAGAACACGGGGGGGGGGAGGGGGGCACGGGCAACACATGTCACCTTAACACTTGGACTCCCATCATCTGCTTGAAAAGAGAGAGAAAAGAAAATGCAATAATAGAGATAAGAGACACTTTTTAAAAATAATGAATCCGGCCGGGCGCTGTGGCTCACGCCTGTAATCCTAGCTCTTGGGAGGCCGAGGCGGGCGGATTGCTCAAGGTCAGGAGTTCAAAACCAGCCTGAGCAAGAGCGAGACCCCGTCTCTACTATAAATAGAAAGAAATTAATTGGCCAACTGATATATATATAAAAAATTAGCGGGGCATGGTGGCGCATGCCTGCAGTCCCAGCTACCCGGGAGGCTGAGGCAGAAGGATCACTCGAGCCCAGGAGTTTGAAGTTGCTGTGAGCTAGGCTGACGCCACGGCACTCACTCTAGCCTGGGCAACAAACCGAGACTCTGTCTCAAAAAAAAAAAAAAAAATGAATCCGAAGAGAAAAGTAAAAGGAGGCCTGTGGAGCAGGTCTGGGTGTGACTCCGGATCCCCGAACATCAGGTGCCACCACCAAAGATTCCTACGTGTAGCCCATAGAACCCCAAAAGCAACGGGAGGAGTTCTGGTCACATACTCCCTCAAAATGACATCCTGGCCTTCTTCTGGAACTCCCTCCCCTCTCAGACTCTCAAGGTTTCCTCCAGCGTGTCGGCTCCCACAGAGCAGACCTTTGGTCTGAGACCTGACTGTCCAGAAGCCAGGCATGCTGCCGCGTGGCGGCGGTGTCACGGCTCGGGACAAGAGGAGGCCCCACGGTGCGGGCTGGGGCGCCAGGCACCGCGGCGGGCGCCGAGGGTGGGGGTCCCCCCCACCCCGGGCCGCCCCCGCACTCCCAGAAACGTGACAGAACCAGAGGCAAAAAAAAAAAGAAGAAGCCTACGGCACCCGGTATTCCCGGGCGGTCTCCCATCCAAGTTCTAACCAGGCCCGACCCTGCTTAGCTTCCGAGACCAGACGGGATCGGGCGCGTTCGGGGTGGTGTGGCCGTGGACGGCGTGGCCGTGGACGGCGGAGGGCGCCCCTGCCCCGCTCAAGAAGCCGAGCCTCTCCGCGCTTCCCCGCCGCCTCCTCCCGCCCCAGGCCCCGCGCCGGGTCGGGCCTGTTGAGTTCGCCGGCCGGGTCCCGCGGGCTCCGAGGGACGGGGGTGACAGGCGGGGCGGGCAGGGAGCGGCGGGCCGGGGTTGGGGGCTGTCTCTGTATACACACACACTCACACTCACACTCACTCACTCACTCACACTCACACTCACACAAGATGCGCCTCCACGGCTGGACCCGCCAAGGTGGAGACCTTCAAGCCCCCCTCCTCTCCTTGCCTGGCCTCCTTCACCTCCCCGCCCCCCACCCCCAGCGTGCCGGGGCTGCTGACTGCGCACGGGCGGGAGGGGCGGGCCACTCGCCCTTTGACCCCAGCCAGGGGCGGCCCTCCCCCACAACCCCTTTCAGCTGCGCCCCCCACCCTGTGGCCTGGCGGCCGCCTATTCCCCCGGGCCAGGGCTGGGGCACAGCGCACGGGGGAGGGGAGCCAGTGTATGGGGCGTCTCTCTCTCTCGGGATGTGTCCCATGGGTGGGGTGGGGTGGCGTGGTTTGTGGGGCGCTGAAGAAATCAGTCCCCTCCATCTCCTCCCTCTGGAAAACACCCAAGCCCTTGGAGAACTGCCCGCACCTCTACCTACCGTGGGGGCCGGGACCCTCCTCTGTGTCCTCCTGTGGCCCAGTCCAAGGGGCCTGGGCCTGGCCGGGGCTGCATTGGACCCCAACCACCCTGGCGTGTGGACTCGCCAAAAATCGGCGATTAGATATTGGATTCCAGCGTCATTGAGGTCATTTCACTAATGAGTGCACCGCAAAGAGTTTCCTAATCCATCTGTGAGGGTGGCAACTGAAAGAGAATTTTAGAGCTGACAGAATAGGCGAGGAAAGGCATAGGAGATTTCCACACCCAGTAAGGAAGCCTTTCCCGAAGTGGAAGAAAGAAAGGAGCAAACAGAGACACCGGTAGCCCGCCCGGATCAGAGTCTGCCCCTGAGAGAAAGTACCCTGACCAGGTTCACCCGTGGGTGGGTCGCGAGCTAGCGGCATTCAGAAGAGCGAGGCCCGCAGTCTGTGCAGAAGACACCTGCACTCGGGTGTGTGTGGCGGCACAATTCACAAGCAGCTCCAGATGTTAAACCAAGGAGAAGCCAGGGAGTTCCCAACGCCCCAGGTGTCCTCAGCCCACGACTGGCTGCTGTGGGAATGCGAAGCCCGGCTCCTGGTCTCAGAGCGGGGCAACCAGGAGGTGTGATGTCCACCCCGGCGTTCCCAGGAGGATCAGACTGAAGCTGGGACTTGGCCTGAAAGTGTCCCCTCGCATGGCCACCCCCTTCCCCTTCCTGCTCCTCTACTCCTGGTGCCCCTCCATCCAGGGGCCAGACCTTAAAGAGTCACCCGCAAGAGAATCCTGGTCCCAAAGGAGCCTTCTGGGGGACCCCTGCTGAGAGAGGTTGTGGGCCTGGCCCGCTGGGGCTCTGCCCGACCCAGGGCTGAGAGATGCAACCTCCCAGCTCTGGGTCCCTGCAGGAAGTGTTGGCAAGCACAGGGCCAGTCCTCCAAAGGCCCAGGTGCAGGGAGCCCAGCCCAAGCAGCCTGTGGAAGAAGCCACATGCTGTGCCACCCCGGGGAACACGACTGCAGGCCAGGGCCCTTCCCACCTCCTCCTCCTCCTCCTCCTCCTCCTCCTCCTCCTCCTCCTCCTCCTCCCACCCCGCCCCCGCCCCCGCCCCCACATGGCACAGGGCCCAGAGACACCTCAGACACTTGCTACCCAAAGTGCAAAGGGCATCAGTTGCTCCTCCAAACCCCCCCCCCAGCCCAGCAGACCGCGTTGTCCAGCCAGCCCCCGGGCCTCCCTGGGGAGCCCAGCACAAAAGTGCAGACACCCACCGGACCCTCAATCTCAGTTTTCGGATGTTTTTGCCACTCTAAGGACCCGCAGGCCAGCTGGGCCTTCTGGCAGGACAGAGAGCCCCGGAATCCGACGTGGAGAGCTGGGTGTACGTCCCCATGAGGAGGCGGTCCCCACCTCCGCGGCTATCCCCTTGCGGGGAGCGGCAGCCGCGGGGCCTCAGAGAAGACACCAGGCTGGGCCCCCACGGCACAGCGGGAGCACGTCCCCCGCAGGCCACTTAGCGACGGCGGCCAGCCGGCGGACGGTTGGGTTGCGCGAGACGCTGCGGCCGCCCTGCTACCGGGTTCCTGGGAGGGCGTCCTGGAACCAGCGTCCACACCAAGCCCTTGGAAGGCCCAGGCGACGGAGGAGCCCCGTCAGGCAGGGGCCGAGGACGGTGACGGCCCGGGCGGGGAGGAGCGTGTCAGGCAGGGGCAGAGGACGGTGACAGGTGACAGGCCGGGCGGGAAGGAGTCAGTCAGGCAGGGGCCGTGGAGGAGACGGGCTGGGTAAGGGTTAGGGTTAGTGTCAGGGCACAAGTCACAATCGCAAAGACCTGGAAGCCACCCGAGTGCCCATCGACCCACGAGTGGGTAAGTAAAATGTGGCCCGTGGACACCACGGAGTGCTATTCGGCTATGAGGAGCAGCGGTGAGGGGGCACCTCTCGTGGTTCTCCTGGCCAGAGCTGGAACCCGTTCCAGTAAGCCAAGTATCCCAAGAATGGACACACGAGCACCACGTGCTCGCGCTCACCAGCAAATGGGTACGAACCGATGGACACCTAAGTGGACACAGAGGAATCACCTTCTTCGGGTGGGTGTCGGGCGGGTGGGGGGAGGGGATGGGCATACACATCCATTAGGAATGGGGTGGGTACGCACCGACTGGGGGATGGGCGCACTTGAAGCTCTGACCCGAGGGGGGAGGCTGGGAGAGGGCAACGCACCCGACCTTAACATTGGTGCCCCCACAATATGCTGGAACAACATGAGAGGTAAATGAATAAGAACACGGGGGGGGGGGAGGGGGGCACGGGCAACACATGTCACCTTAACACTTGGACTCCCATCATCTGCTTGAAAAGAGAGAGAAAAGAAAATGCAATAATAGAGATAAGAGACACTTTTTAAAAATAATGAATCCGGCCGGGCGCTGTGGCTCACGCCTGTAATCCTAGCTCTTGGGAGGCCGAGGCGGGCGGATTGCTCAAGGTCAGGAGTTCAAAACCAGCCTGAGCAAGAGCGAGACCCCGTCTCTACTATAAATAGAAAGAAATTAATTGGCCAACTGATATATATATAAAAAATTAGCGGGGCATGGTGGCGCATGCCTGCAGTCCCAGCTACCCGGGAGGCTGAGGCAGAAGGATCACTCGAGCCCAGGAGTTTGAAGTTGCTGTGAGCTAGGCTGACGCCACGGCACTCACTCTAGCCTGGGCAACAAACCGAGACTCTGTCTCAAAAAAAAAAAAAAAAATGAATCCGAAGAGAAAAGTAAAAGGAGGCCTGTGGAGCAGGTCTGGGTGTGACTCCGGATCCCCGAACATCAGGTGCCACCACCAAAGATTCCTACGTGTAGCCCATAGAACCCCAAAAGCAACGGGAGGAGTTCTGGTCACATACTCCCTCAAAATGACATCCTGGCCTTCTTCTGGAACTCCCTCCCCTCTCAGACTCTCAAGGTTTCCTCCAGCGTGTCGGCTCCCACAGAGCAGACCTTTGGTCTGAGACCTGACTGTCCAGAAGCCAGGCATGCTGCCGCGTGGCGGCGGTGTCACGGCTCGGGACAAGAGGAGGCCCCACGGTGCGGGCTGGGGCGCCAGGCACCGCGGCGGGCGCCGAGGGTGGGGGTCCCCCCCACCCCGGGCCGCCCCCGCACTCCCAGAAACGCGACAGAACCAGAGGCAAAAAAAAAAAGAAGAAGCCTACGGCACCCGGTATTCCCGGGCGGTCTCCCATCCAAGTTCTAACCAGGCCCGACCCTGCTTAGCTTCCGAGACCAGACGGGATCGGGCGCGTTCGGGGTGGTGTGGCCGTGGACGGCGGAGGGCGCCCCTGCCCCGCTCAAGAAGCCGAGCCTCTCTGCGCTTCCCCGCCGCCTCCTCCCGCCCCAGGCCCCGCGCCGGGTCGGGCCTGTTGAGTTCGCCGGCCGGGTCCCGCGGGCTCCGAGGGACGAAGGTGACAGGCGGGGCGGGCAGGGAGCGGCGGGCCGGGGTTGGGGGCTGTCTCTGTATACACACACACTCACACGCACTCACTCACTCACTCACACTCACACAAGATGCGCCTCCACGGCTGGACCCGCCAAGGTGGAGACCTTCAAGCCCCCCTCCTCTCCTTGCCTGGCCTCCTTCACCTCCCCGCCCCCCACCCCCAGCGCGCCGGGGCCGCTGACTGCGCACGGGCGGGAGGGGCGGGGCGCTCGCCCTTTGACCCCAGCCAGGGGCGGCCCTCCCCCACAACCCCTTTCAGCTGCGCCCCCCACCCTGTGGCCTGGCGGCCGCCTATTCCCCCGGGCCAGGGCTGGGGCACAGCGCACGGGGGAGGGGAGCCAGTGTATGGGGCGTCTCTCTCTCTCGGGATGTGTCCCATGGGTGGGGTGGGGTGGCGTGGTTTGTGGGGCGCTGAAGAAATCAGTCCCCTCCATCTCCTCCCTCTGGAAAACACCCAAGCCCTTGGAGAACTGCCCGCACCTCTACCTACCGTGGGGGCCGGGACCCTCCTCTGTGTCCTCCTGTGGCCCAGTCCAAGGGGCCTGGGCCTGGCCGGGGCTGCATTGGACCCCAACCACCCTGGCGTGTGGACTCGCCAAAAATCGGCGATTAGATATTGGATTCCAGCGTCATTGAGGTCATTTCACTAATGAGTGCACCGCAAAGAGTTTCCTAATCCATCTGTGAGGGTGGCAACCGAAAGAGAATTTTAGAGCTGACAGAATAGGCGAGGAAAGGCATAGGAGATTTCCACACCCAGTAAGGAAGCCTTTCCCGAAGTGGAAGAAAGAAAGGAGCAAACAGAGACACCGGTAGCCCGCCCGGATCAGAGTCTGCCCCTGAGAGAAAGTACCCTGACCAGGTTCACCCGTGGGTGGGTCGCGAGCTAGCGGCATTCAGAAGAGCGAGGCCCGCAGTCTGTGCAGAAGACACCTGCACTCGGGTGTGTGTGGCGGCACAATTCACAAGCAGCTCCAGATGTTAAACCAAGGAGAAGCCAGGGAGTTCCCAACGCCCCAGGTGTCCTCAGCCCACGACTGGCTGCTGTGGGAATGCGAAGCCCGGCTCCTGGTCTCAGAGCGGGGCAACCAGGAGGTGTGATGTCCACCCCGGCGTTCCCAGGAGGATCAGACTGAAGCTGGGACTTGGCCTGAAAGTGTCCCCTCGCATGGCCACCCCCTTCCCCTTCCTGCTCCTCTACTCCTGGTGCCCCTCCATCCAGGGGCCAGACCTTAAAGAGTCACCCGCAAGAGAATCCTGGTCCCAAAGGAGCCTTCTGGGGGACCCCTGCTGAGAGAGGTTGTGGGCCTGGCCCGCTGGGGCTCTGCCCGACCCAGGGCTGAGAGATGCAACCTCCCAGCTCTGGGTCCCTGCAGGAAGTGTTGGCAAGCACAGGGCCAGTCCTCCAAAGGCCCAGGTGCAGGGAGCCCAGGACAAGCAGCCTGTGGAAGAAGCCACATGCTGTGCCACCCCGGGGAACACGACTGCAGGCCACGGCCCTTCCCACCTCCTCCTCCTCCTCCTCCTCCTCCTCCTCCTCCTCCTCCCACCCCGCCCCCGCCCCCGCCCCCACATGGCACAGGGCCCAGAGACACCTCAGACACTTGCTACCCAAAGTGCAAAGGGCATCAGTTGCTCCTCCAAACCCCCCCCCCAGCCCAGCAGACCGCGTTGTCCAGCCAGCCCCCGGGCCTCCCTGGGGAGCCCAGCACAAAAGTGCAGACACCCACCGGACCCTCAATCTCAGTTTTCGGATGTTTTTGCCACTCTAAGGACCCGCAGGCCAGCTGGGCCTTCTGGCAGGACAGAGAGCCCCGGAATCCGACGTGGAGAGCTGGGTGTACGTCCCCATGAGGAGGCGGTCCCCACCTCCGCGGCTATCCCCTTGCGGGGAGCGGCAGCCGCGGGGCCTCAGAGAAGACACCAGGCTGGGCCCCCACGGCACAGCGGGAGCACGTCCCCCGCAGGCCACTTAGCGACGGCGGCCAGCCGGCGGATGGTTGGGTTGCGCGAGACGCTGCGGCCGCCCTGCTACCGGGTTCCTGGGAGGGCGTCCTGGAACCAGCGTCCACACCAAGCCCTTGGAAGGCCCAGGCGACGGAGGAGCCCCGTCAGGCAGGGGCCGAGGACGGTGACGGCCCGGGCGGGGAGGAGCGTGTCAGGCAGGGGCAGAGGACGGTGACAGGTGACAGGCCGGGCGGGAAGGAGTCAGTCAGGCAGGGGCCGTGGAGGAGACGGGCTGGGTAAGGGTTAGGGTTAGTGTCAGGGCACAAGTCACAATCGCAAAGACCTGGAAGCCACCCGAGTGCCCATCGACCCACGAGTGGGTAAGTAAAATGTGGCCCGTGGACACCACGGAGTGCTATTCGGCTATGAGGAGCAGCGGTGAGGGGGCACCTCTCGTGGTTCTCCTGGCCAGAGCTGGAACCCGTTCCAGTAAGCCAAGTATCCCAAGAATGGACACACGAGCACCACGTGCTCGCGCTCACCAGCAAATGGGTACGAACCGATGGACACCTAAGTGGACACAGAGGAATCACCTTCTTCGGGTGGGTGTCGGGCGGGTGGGGGGAGGGGATGGGCATACACATCCATTAGGAATGGGGTGGGTACGCACCGACTGGGGGATGGGCGCACTTGAAGCTCTGACCCGAGGGGGGAGGCTGGGAGAGGGCAACGCACCCGACCTTAACATTGGTGCCCCCACAATATGCTGGAACAACATGAGAGGTAAATGAATAAGAACACGGGGGGGGGGAGGGGGGCACGGGCAACACATGTCACCTTAACACTTGGACTCCCATCATCTGCTTGAAAAGAGAGAGAAAAGAAAATGCAATAATAGAGATAAGAGACACTTTTTAAAAATAATGAATCCGGCCGGGCGCTGTGGCTCACGCCTGTAATCCTAGCTCTTGGGAGGCCGAGGCGGGCGGATTGCTCAAGGTCAGGAGTTCAAAACCAGCCTGAGCAAGAGCGAGACCCCGTCTCTACTATAAATAGAAAGAAATTAATTGGCCAACTGATATATATATAAAAAATTAGCGGGGCATGGTGGCGCATGCCTGCAGTCCCAGCTACCCGGGAGGCTGAGGCAGAAGGATCACTCGAGCCCAGGAGTTTGAAGTTGCTGTGAGCTAGGCTGACGCCACGGCACTCACTCTAGCCTGGGCAACAAACCGAGACTCTGTCTCAAAAAAAAAAAAAAAAATGAATCCGAAGAGAAAAGTAAAAGGAGGCCTGTGGAGCAGGTCTGGGTGTGACTCCGGATCCCCGAACATCAGGTGCCACCACCAAAGATTCCTACGTGTAGCCCATAGAACCCCAAAAGCAACGGGAGGAGTTCTGGTCACATACTCCCTCAAAATGACATCCTGGCCTTCTTCTGGAACTCCCTCCCCTCTCAGACTCTCAAGGTTTCCTCCAGCGTGTCGGCTCCCACAGAGCAGACCTTTGGTCTGAGACCTGACTGTCCAGAAGCCAGGCATGCTGCCGCGTGGCGGCGGTGTCACGGCTCGGGACAAGAGGAGGCCCCACGGTGCGGGCTGGGGCGCCAGGCACCGCGGCGGGCGCCGAGGGTGGGGGTCCCCCCACCCCGGGCCGCCCCCGCACTCCCAGAAACGCGACAGAACCAGAGGCAAAAAAAAAAAGAAGAAGCCTACGGCACCCGGTATTCCCGGGCGGTCTCCCATCCAAGTTCTAACCAGGCCCGACCCTGCTTAGCTTCCGAGACCAGACGGGATCGGGCGCGTTCGGGGTGGTGTGGCCGTGGACGGCGGAGGGCGCCCCTGCCCCGCTCAAGAAGCCGAGCCTCTCTGCGCTTCCCCGCCGCCTCCTCCCGCCCCAGGCCCCGCGCCGGGTCGGGCCTGTTGAGTTCGCCGGCCGGGTCCCGCGGGCTCCGAGGGACGGGGGTGACAGGCGGGGCGGGCAGGGAGCGGCGGGCCGGGGTTGGGGGCTGTCTCTGTATACACACACACTCACACGCACTCACTCACTCACTCACACTCACACAAGATGCGCCTCCACGGCTGGACCCGCCAAGGTGGAGACCTTCAAGCCCCCCTCCTCTCCTTGCCTGGCCTCCTTCACCTCCCCGCCCCCCACCCCCAGCGCGCCGGGGCCGCTGACTGCGCACGGGCGGGAGGGGCGGGGCGCTCGCCCTTTGACCCCAGCCAGGGGCGGCCCTCCCCCACAACCCCTTTCAGCTGCGCCCCCCACCCTGTGGCCTGGCGGCCGCCTATTCCCCCGGGCCAGGGCTGGGGCACAGCGCACGGGGGAGGGGAGCCAGTGTATGGGGCGTCTCTCTCTCTCGGGATGTGTCCCATGGGTGGGGTGGGGTGGCGTGGTTTGTGGGGCGCTGAAGAAATCAGTCCCCTCCATCTCCTCCCTCTGGAAAACACCCAAGCCCTTGGAGAACTGCCCGCACCTCTACCTACCGTGGGGGCCGGGACCCTCCTCTGTGTCCTCCTGTGGCCCAGTCCAAGGGGCCTGGGCCTGGCCGGGGCTGCATTGGACCCCAACCACCCTGGCGTGTGGACTCGCCAAAAATCGGCGATTAGATATTGGATTCCAGCGTCATTGAGGTCATTTCACTAATGAGTGCACCGCAAAGAGTTTCCTAATCCATCTGTGAGGGTGGCAACCGAAAGAGAATTTTAGAGCTGACAGAATAGGCGAGGAAAGGCATAGGAGATTTCCACACCCAGTAAGGAAGCCTTTCCCGAAGTGGAAGAAAGAAAGGAGCAAACAGAGACACCGGTAGCCCGCCCGGATCAGAGTCTGCCCCTGAGAGAAAGTACCCTGACCAGGTTCACCCGTGGGTGGGTCGCGAGCTAGCGGCATTCAGAAGAGCGAGGCCCGCAGTCTGTGCAGAAGACACCTGCACTCGGGTGTGTGTGGCGGCACAATTCACAAGCAGCTCCAGATGTTAAACCAAGGAGAAGCCAGGGAGTTCCCAACGCCCCAGGTGTCCTCAGCCCACGACTGGCTGCTGTGGGAATGCGAAGCCCGGCTCCTGGTCTCAGAGCGGGGCAACCAGGAGGTGTGATGTCCACCCCGGCGTTCCCAGGAGGATCAGACTGAAGCTGGGACTTGGCCTGAAAGTGTCCCCTCGCATGGCCACCCCCTTCCCCTTCCTGCTCCTCTACTCCTGGTGCCCCTCCATCCAGGGGCCAGACCTTAAAGAGTCACCCGCAAGAGAATCCTGGTCCCAAAGGAGCCTTCTGGGGGACCCCTGCTGAGAGAGGTTGTGGGCCTGGCCCGCTGGGGCTCTGCCCGACCCAGGGCTGAGAGATGCAACCTCCCAGCTCTGGGTCCCTGCAGGAAGTGTTGGCAAGCACAGGGCCAGTCCTCCAAAGGCCCAGGTGCAGGGAGCCCAGGACAAGCAGCCTGTGGAAGAAGCCACATGCTGTGCCACCCCGGGGAACACGACTGCAGGCCACGGCCCTTCCCACCTCCTCCTCCTCCTCCTCCTCCTCCTCCTCCTCCTCCTCCCACCCCGCCCCCGCCCCCGCCCCCACATGGCACAGGGCCCAGAGACACCTCAGACACTTGCTACCCAAAGTGCAAAGGGCATCAGTTGCTCCTCCAAACCCCCCCCCCAGCCCAGCAGACCGCGTTGTCCAGCCAGCCCCCGGGCCTCCCTGGGGAGCCCAGCACAAAAGTGCAGACACCCACCGGACCCTCAATCTCAGTTTTCGGATGTTTTTGCCACTCTAAGGACCCGCAGGCCAGCTGGGCCTTCTGGCAGGACAGAGAGCCCCGGAATCCGACGTGGAGAGCTGGGTGTACGTCCCCATGAGGAGGCGGTCCCCACCTCCGCGGCTATCCCCTTGCGGGGAGCGGCAGCCGCGGGGCCTCAGAGAAGACACCAGGCTGGGCCCCCACGGCACAGCGGGAGCACGTCCCCCGCAGGCCACTTAGCGACGGCGGCCAGCCGGCGGATGGTTGGGTTGCGCGAGACGCTGCGGCCGCCCTGCTACCGGGTTCCTGGGAGGGCGTCCTGGAACCAGCGTCCACACCAAGCCCTTGGAAGGCCCAGGCGACGGAGGAGCCCCGTCAGGCAGGGGCCGAGGACGGTGACGGCCCGGGCGGGGAGGAGCGTGTCAGGCAGGGGCAGAGGACGGTGACAGGTGACAGGCCGGGCGGGAAGGAGTCAGTCAGGCAGGGGCCGTGGAGGAGACGGGCTGGGTAAGGGTTAGGGTTAGTGTCAGGGCACAAGTCACAATCGCAAAGACCTGGAAGCCACCCGAGTGCCCATCGACCCACGAGTGGGTAAGTAAAATGTGGCCCGTGGACACCACGGAGTGCTATTCGGCTATGAGGAGCAGCGGTGAGGGGGCACCTCTCGTGGTTCTCCTGGCCAGAGCTGGAACCCGTTCCAGTAAGCCAAGTATCCCAAGAATGGACACACGAGCACCACGTGCTCGCGCTCACCAGCAAATGGGTACGAACCGATGGACACCTAAGTGGACACAGAGGAATCACCTTCTTCGGGTGGGTGTCGGGCGGGTGGGGGGAGGGGATGGGCATACACATCCATTAGGAATGGGGTGGGTACGCACCGACTGGGGGATGGGCGCACTTGAAGCTCTGACCCGAGGGGGGAGGCTGGGAGAGGGCAACGCACCCGACCTTAACATTGGTGCCCCCACAATATGCTGGAACAACATGAGAGGTAAATGAATAAGAACACGGGGGGGGGGAGGGGGGCACGGGCAACACATGTCACCTTAACACTTGGACTCCCATCATCTGCTTGAAAAGAGAGAGAAAAGAAAATGCAATAATAGAGATAAGAGACACTTTTTAAAAATAATGAATCCGGCCGGGCGCTGTGGCTCACGCCTGTAATCCTAGCTCTTGGGAGGCCGAGGCGGGCGGATTGCTCAAGGTCAGGAGTTCAAAACCAGCCTGAGCAAGAGCGAGACCCCGTCTCTACTATAAATAGAAAGAAATTAATTGGCCAACTGATATATATATAAAAAATTAGCGGGGCATGGTGGCGCATGCCTGCAGTCCCAGCTACCCGGGAGGCTGAGGCAGAAGGATCACTCGAGCCCAGGAGTTTGAAGTTGCTGTGAGCTAGGCTGACGCCACGGCACTCACTCTAGCCTGGGCAACAAACCGAGACTCTGTCTCAAAAAAAAAAAAAAAAATGAATCCGAAGAGAAAAGTAAAAGGAGGCCTGTGGAGCAGGTCTGGGTGTGACTCCGGATCCCCGAACATCAGGTGCCACCACCAAAGATTCCTACGTGTAGCCCATAGAACCCCAAAAGCAACGGGAGGAGTTCTGGTCACATACTCCCTCAAAATGACATCCTGGCCTTCTTCTGGAACTCCCTCCCCTCTCAGACTCTCAAGGTTTCCTCCAGCGTGTCGGCTCCCACAGAGCAGACCTTTGGTCTGAGACCTGACTGTCCAGAAGCCAGGCATGCTGCCGCGTGGCGGCGGTGTCACGGCTCGGGACAAGAGGAGGCCCCACGGTGCGGGCTGGGGCGCCAGGCACCGCGGCGGGCGCCGAGGGTGGGGGTCCCCCCCACCCCGGGCCGCCCCCGCACTCCCAGAAACGTGACAGAACCAGAGGCAAAAAAAAAAAGAAGAAGCCTACGGCACCCGGTATTCCCGGGCGGTCTCCCATCCAAGTTCTAACCAGGCCCGACCCTGCTTAGCTTCCGAGACCAGACGGGATCGGGCGCGTTCGGGGTGGTGTGGCCGTGGACGGCGTGGCCGTGGACGGCGGAGGGCGCCCCTGCCCCGCTCAAGAAGCCGAGCCTCTCCGCGCTTCCCCGCCGCCTCCTCCCGCCCCAGGCCCCGCGCCGGGTCGGGCCTGTTGAGTTCGCCGGCCGGGTCCCGCGGGCTCCGAGGGACGGGGGTGACAGGCGGGGCGGGCAGGGAGCGGCGGGCCGGGGTTGGGGGCTGTCTCTGTATACACACACACTCACACTCACACTCACTCACTCACTCACACTCACACTCACACAAGATGCGCCTCCACGGCTGGACCCGCCAAGGTGGAGACCTTCAAGCCCCCCTCCTCTCCTTGCCTGGCCTCCTTCACCTCCCCGCCCCCCACCCCCAGCGTGCCGGGGCTGCTGACTGCGCACGGGCGGGAGGGGCGGGCCACTCGCCCTTTGACCCCAGCCAGGGGCGGCCCTCCCCCACAACCCCTTTCAGCTGCGCCCCCCACCCTGTGGCCTGGCGGCCGCCTATTCCCCCGGGCCAGGGCTGGGGCACAGCGCACGGGGGAGGGGAGCCAGTGTATGGGGCGTCTCTCTCTCTCGGGATGTGTCCCATGGGTGGGGTGGGGTGGCGTGGTTTGTGGGGCGCTGAAGAAATCAGTCCCCTCCATCTCCTCCCTCTGGAAAACACCCAAGCCCTTGGAGAACTGCCCGCACCTCTACCTACCGTGGGGGCCGGGACCCTCCTCTGTGTCCTCCTGTGGCCCAGTCCAAGGGGCCTGGGCCTGGCCGGGGCTGCATTGGACCCCAACCACCCTGGCGTGTGGACTCGCCAAAAATCGGCGATTAGATATTGGATTCCAGCGTCATTGAGGTCATTTCACTAATGAGTGCACCGCAAAGAGTTTCCTAATCCATCTGTGAGGGTGGCAACTGAAAGAGAATTTTAGAGCTGACAGAATAGGCGAGGAAAGGCATAGGAGATTTCCACACCCAGTAAGGAAGCCTTTCCCGAAGTGGAAGAAAGAAAGGAGCAAACAGAGACACCGGTAGCCCGCCCGGATCAGAGTCTGCCCCTGAGAGAAAGTACCCTGACCAGGTTCACCCGTGGGTGGGTCGCGAGCTAGCGGCATTCAGAAGAGCGAGGCCCGCAGTCTGTGCAGAAGACACCTGCACTCGGGTGTGTGTGGCGGCACAATTCACAAGCAGCTCCAGATGTTAAACCAAGGAGAAGCCAGGGAGTTCCCAACGCCCCAGGTGTCCTCAGCCCACGACTGGCTGCTGTGGGAATGCGAAGCCCGGCTCCTGGTCTCAGAGCGGGGCAACCAGGAGGTGTGATGTCCACCCCGGCGTTCCCAGGAGGATCAGACTGAAGCTGGGACTTGGCCTGAAAGTGTCCCCTCGCATGGCCACCCCCTTCCCCTTCCTGCTCCTCTACTCCTGGTGCCCCTCCATCCAGGGGCCAGACCTTAAAGAGTCACCCGCAAGAGAATCCTGGTCCCAAAGGAGCCTTCTGGGGGACCCCTGCTGAGAGAGGTTGTGGGCCTGGCCCGCTGGGGCTCTGCCCGACCCAGGGCTGAGAGATGCAACCTCCCAGCTCTGGGTCCCTGCAGGAAGTGTTGGCAAGCACAGGGCCAGTCCTCCAAAGGCCCAGGTGCAGGGAGCCCAGCCCAAGCAGCCTGTGGAAGAAGCCACATGCTGTGCCACCCCGGGGAACACGACTGCAGGCCACGGCCCTTCCCACCTCCTCCTCCTCCTCCTCCTCCTCCTCCTCCTCCTCCTCCTCCCACCCCGCCCCCGCCCCCGCCCCCACATGGCACAGGGCCCAGAGACACCTCAGACACTTGCTACCCAAAGTGCAAAGGGCATCAGTTGCTCCTCCAAACCCCCCCCCCAGCCCAGCAGACCGCGTTGTCCAGCCAGCCCCCGGGCCTCCCTGGGGAGCCCAGCACAAAAGTGCAGACACCCACCGGACCCTCAATCTCAGTTTTCGGATGTTTTTGCCACTCTAAGGACCCGCAGGCCAGCTGGGCCTTCTGGCAGGACAGAGAGCCCCGGAATCCGACGTGGAGAGCTGGGTGTACGTCCCCATGAGGAGGCGGTCCCCACCTCCGCGGCTATCCCCTTGCGGGGAGCGGCAGCCGCGGGGCCTCAGAGAAGACACCAGGCTGGGCCCCCACGGCACAGCGGGAGCACGTCCCCCGCAGGCCACTTAGCGACGGCGGCCAGCCGGCGGACGGTTGGGTTGCGCGAGACGCTGCGGCCGCCCTGCTACCGGGTTCCTGGGAGGGCGTCCTGGAACCAGCGTCCACACCAAGCCCTTGGAAGGCCCAGGCGACGGAGGAGCCCCGTCAGGCAGGGGCCGAGGACGGTGACGGCCCGGGCGGGGAGGAGCGTGTCAGGCAGGGGCAGAGGACGGTGACAGGTGACAGGCCGGGCGGGAAGGAGTCAGTCAGGCAGGGGCCGTGGAGGAGACGGGCTGGGTAAGGGTTAGGGTTAGTGTCAGGGCACAAGTCACAATCGCAAAGACCTGGAAGCCACCCGAGTGCCCATCGACCCACGAGTGGGTAAGTAAAATGTGGCCCGTGGACACCACGGAGTGCTATTCGGCTATGAGGAGCAGCGGTGAGGGGGCACCTCTCGTGGTTCTCCTGGCCAGAGCTGGAACCCGTTCCAGTAAGCCAAGTATCCCAAGAATGGACACACGAGCACCACGTGCTCGCGCTCACCAGCAAATGGGTACGAACCGATGGACACCTAAGTGGACACAGAGGAATCACCTTCTTCGGGTGGGTGTCGGGCGGGTGGGGGGAGGGGATGGGCATACACATCCATTAGGAATGGGGTGGGTACGCACCGACTGGGGGATGGGCGCACTTGAAGCTCTGACCCGAGGGGGGAGGCTGGGAGAGGGCAACGCACCCGACCTTAACATTGGTGCCCCCACAATATGCTGGAACAACATGAGAGGTAAATGAATAAGAACACGGGGGGGGGGGAGGGGGGCACGGGCAACACATGTCACCTTAACACTTGGACTCCCATCATCTGCTTGAAAAGAGAGAGAAAAGAAAATGCAATAATAGAGATAAGAGACACTTTTTAAAAATAATGAATCCGGCCGGGCGCTGTGGCTCACGCCTGTAATCCTAGCTCTTGGGAGGCCGAGGCGGGCGGATTGCTCAAGGTCAGGAGTTCAAAACCAGCCTGAGCAAGAGCGAGACCCCGTCTCTACTATAAATAGAAAGAAATTAATTGGCCAACTGATATATATATAAAAAATTAGCGGGGCATGGTGGCGCATGCCTGCAGTCCCAGCTACCCGGGAGGCTGAGGCAGAAGGATCACTCGAGCCCAGGAGTTTGAAGTTGCTGTGAGCTAGGCTGACGCCACGGCACTCACTCTAGCCTGGGCAACAAACCGAGACTCTGTCTCAAAAAAAAAAAAAAAAATGAATCCGAAGAGAAAAGTAAAAGGAGGCCTGTGGAGCAGGTCTGGGTGTGACTCCGGATCCCCGAACATCAGGTGCCACCACCAAAGATTCCTACGTGTAGCCCATAGAACCCCAAAAGCAACGGGAGGAGTTCTGGTCACATACTCCCTCAAAATGACATCCTGGCCTTCTTCTGGAACTCCCTCCCCTCTCAGACTCTCAAGGTTTCCTCCAGCGTGTCGGCTCCCACAGAGCAGACCTTTGGTCTGAGACCTGACTGTCCAGAAGCCAGGCATGCTGCCGCGTGGCGGCGGTGTCACGGCTCGGGACAAGAGGAGGCCCCACGGTGCGGGCTGGGGCGCCAGGCACCGCGGCGGGCGCCGAGGGTGGGGGTCCCCCCACCCCGGGCCGCCCCCGCACTCCCAGAAACGCGACAGAACCAGAGGCAAAAAAAAAAAGAAGAAGCCTACGGCACCCGGTATTCCCGGGCGGTCTCCCATCCAAGTTCTAACCAGGCCCGACCCTGCTTAGCTTCCGAGACCAGACGGGATCGGGCGCGTTCGGGGTGGTGTGGCCGTGGACGGCGGAGGGCGCCCCTGCCCCGCTCAAGAAGCCGAGCCTCTCTGCGCTTCCCCGCCGCCTCCTCCCGCCCCAGGCCCCGCGCCGGGTCGGGCCTGTTGAGTTCGCCGGCCGGGTCCCGCGGGCTCCGAGGGACGGGGGTGACAGGCGGGGCGGGCAGGGAGCGGCGGGCCGGGGTTGGGGGCTGTCTCTGTATACACACACACTCACACGCACTCACTCACTCACTCACACTCACACAAGATGCGCCTCCACGGCTGGACCCGCCAAGGTGGAGACCTTCAAGCCCCCCTCCTCTCCTTGCCTGGCCTCCTTCACCTCCCCGCCCCCCACCCCCAGCGCGCCGGGGCCGCTGACTGCGCACGGGCGGGAGGGGCGGGGCGCTCGCCCTTTGACCCCAGCCAGGGGCGGCCCTCCCCCACAACCCCTTTCAGCTGCGCCCCCCACCCTGTGGCCTGGCGGCCGCCTATTCCCCCGGGCCAGGGCTGGGGCACAGCGCACGGGGGAGGGGAGCCAGTGTATGGGGCGTCTCTCTCTCTCGGGATGTGTCCCATGGGTGGGGTGGGGTGGCGTGGTTTGTGGGGCGCTGAAGAAATCAGTCCCCTCCATCTCCTCCCTCTGGAAAACACCCAAGCCCTTGGAGAACTGCCCGCACCTCTACCTACCGTGGGGGCCGGGACCCTCCTCTGTGTCCTCCTGTGGCCCAGTCCAAGGGGCCTGGGCCTGGCCGGGGCTGCATTGGACCCCAACCACCCTGGCGTGTGGACTCGCCAAAAATCGGCGATTAGATATTGGATTCCAGCGTCATTGAGGTCATTTCACTAATGAGTGCACCGCAAAGAGTTTCCTAATCCATCTGTGAGGGTGGCAACCGAAAGAGAATTTTAGAGCTGACAGAATAGGCGAGGAAAGGCATAGGAGATTTCCACACCCAGTAAGGAAGCCTTTCCCGAAGTGGAAGAAAGAAAGGAGCAAACAGAGACACCGGTAGCCCGCCCGGATCAGAGTCTGCCCCTGAGAGAAAGTACCCTGACCAGGTTCACCCGTGGGTGGGTCGCGAGCTAGCGGCATTCAGAAGAGCGAGGCCCGCAGTCTGTGCAGAAGACACCTGCACTCGGGTGTGTGTGGCGGCACAATTCACAAGCAGCTCCAGATGTTAAACCAAGGAGAAGCCAGGGAGTTCCCAACGCCCCAGGTGTCCTCAGCCCACGACTGGCTGCTGTGGGAATGCGAAGCCCGGCTCCTGGTCTCAGAGCGGGGCAACCAGGAGGTGTGATGTCCACCCCGGCGTTCCCAGGAGGATCAGACTGAAGCTGGGACTTGGCCTGAAAGTGTCCCCTCGCATGGCCACCCCCTTCCCCTTCCTGCTCCTCTACTCCTGGTGCCCCTCCATCCAGGGGCCAGACCTTAAAGAGTCACCCGCAAGAGAATCCTGGTCCCAAAGGAGCCTTCTGGGGGACCCCTGCTGAGAGAGGTTGTGGGCCTGGCCCGCTGGGGCTCTGCCCGACCCAGGGCTGAGAGATGCAACCTCCCAGCTCTGGGTCCCTGCAGGAAGTGTTGGCAAGCACAGGGCCAGTCCTCCAAAGGCCCAGGTGCAGGGAGCCCAGCCCAAGCAGCCTGTGGAAGAAGCCACATGCTGTGCCACCCCGGGGAACACGACTGCAGGCCACGGCCCTTCCCACCTCCTCCTCCTCCTCCTCCTCCTCCTCCTCCTCCTCCCACCCCGCCCCCGCCCCCGCCCCCACATGGCACAGGGCCCAGAGACACCTCAGACACTTGCTACCCAAAGTGCAAAGGGCATCAGTTGCTCCTCCAAACCCCCCCCCCAGCCCAGCAGACCGCGTTGTCCAGCCAGCCCCCGGGCCTCCCTGGGGAGCCCAGCACAAAAGTGCAGACACCCACCGGACCCTCAATCTCAGTTTTCGGATGTTTTTGCCACTCTAAGGACCCGCAGGCCAGCTGGGCCTTCTGGCAGGACAGAGAGCCCCGGAATCCGACGTGGAGAGCTGGGTGTACGTCCCCATGAGGAGGCGGTCCCCACCTCCGCGGCTATCCCCTTGCGGGGAGCGGCAGCCGCGGGGCCTCAGAGAAGACACCAGGCTGGGCCCCCACGGCACAGCGGGAGCACGTCCCCCGCAGGCCACTTAGCGACGGCGGCCAGCCGGCGGACGGTTGGGTTGCGCGAGACGCTGCGGCCGCCCTGCTACCGGGTTCCTGGGAGGGCGTCCTGGAACCAGCGTCCACACCAAGCCCTTGGAAGGCCCAGGCGACGGAGGAGCCCCGTCAGGCAGGGGCCGAGGACGGTGACGGCCCGGGCGGGGAGGAGCGTGTCAGGCAGGGGCAGAGGACGGTGACAGGTGACAGGCCGGGCGGGAAGGAGTCAGTCAGGCAGGGGCCGTGGAGGAGACGGGCTGGGTAAGGGTTAGGGTTAGTGTCAGGGCACAAGTCACAATCGCAAAGACCTGGAAGCCACCCGAGTGCCCATCGACCCACGAGTGGGTAAGTAAAATGTGGCCCGTGGACACCACGGAGTGCTATTCGGCTATGAGGAGCAGCGGTGAGGGGGCACCTCTCGTGGTTCTCCTGGCCAGAGCTGGAACCCGTTCCAGTAAGCCAAGTATCCCAAGAATGGACACACGAGCACCACGTGCTCGCGCTCACCAGCAAATGGGTACGAACCGATGGACACCTAAGTGGACACAGAGGAATCACCTTCTTCGGGTGGGTGTCGGGCGGGTGGGGGGAGGGGATGGGCATACACATCCATTAGGAATGGGGTGGGTACGCACCGACTGGGGGATGGGCGCACTTGAAGCTCTGACCCGAGGGGGGAGGCTGGGAGAGGGCAACGCACCCGACCTTAACATTGGTGCCCCCACAATATGCTGGAACAACATGAGAGGTAAATGAATAAGAACACGGGGGGGGGGGAGGGGGGCACGGGCAACACATGTCACCTTAACACTTGGACTCCCATCATCTGCTTGAAAAGAGAGAGAAAAGAAAATGCAATAATAGAGATAAGAGACACTTTTTAAAAATAATGAATCCGGCCGGGCGCTGTGGCTCACGCCTGTAATCCTAGCTCTTGGGAGGCCGAGGCGGGCGGATTGCTCAAGGTCAGGAGTTCAAAACCAGCCTGAGCAAGAGCGAGACCCCGTCTCTACTATAAATAGAAAGAAATTAATTGGCCAACTGATATATATATAAAAAATTAGCGGGGCATGGTGGCGCATGCCTGCAGTCCCAGCTACCCGGGAGGCTGAGGCAGAAGGATCACTCGAGCCCAGGAGTTTGAAGTTGCTGTGAGCTAGGCTGACGCCACGGCACTCACTCTAGCCTGGGCAACAAACCGAGACTCTGTCTCAAAAAAAAAAAAAAAAATGAATCCGAAGAGAAAAGTAAAAGGAGGCCTGTGGAGCAGGTCTGGGTGTGACTCCGGATCCCCGAACATCAGGTGCCACCACCAAAGATTCCTACGTGTAGCCCATAGAACCCCAAAAGCAACGGGAGGAGTTCTGGTCACATACTCCCTCAAAATGACATCCTGGCCTTCTTCTGGAACTCCCTCCCCTCTCAGACTCTCAAGGTTTCCTCCAGCGTGTCGGCTCCCACAGAGCAGACCTTTGGTCTGAGACCTGACTGTCCAGAAGCCAGGCATGCTGCCGCGTGGCGGCGGTGTCACGGCTCGGGACAAGAGGAGGCCCCACGGTGCGGGCTGGGGCGCCAGGCACCGCGGCGGGCGCCGAGGGTGGGGGTCCCCCCCACCCCGGGCCGCCCCCGCACTCCCAGAAACGCGACAGAACCAGAGGCAAAAAAAAAAAGAAGAAGCCTACGGCACCCGGTATTCCCGGGCGGTCTCCCATCCAAGTTCTAACCAGGCCCGAGCCTGCTTAGCTTCCGAGACCAGACGGGATCGGGCGCGTTCGGGGTGGTGTGGCCGTGGACGGCGGAGGGCGCCCCTGCCCCGCTCAAGAAGCCGAGCCTCTCTGCGCTTCCCCGCCGCCTCCTCCCGCCCCAGGCCCCGCGCCGGGTCGGGCCTGTTGAGTTCGCCGGCCGGGTCCCGCGGGCTCCGAGGGACGAAGGTGACAGGCGGGGCGGGCAGGGAGCGGCGGGCCGGGGTTGGGGGCTGTCTCTGTATACACACACACTCACACGCACTCACTCACTCACTCACACTCACACAAGATGCGCCTCCACGGCTGGACCCGCCAAGGTGGAGACCTTCAAGCCCCCCTCCTCTCCTCGCCTGGCCTCCTTCACCTCCCCGCCCCCCACCCCCAGCGCGCCGGGGCCGCTGACTGCGCACGGGCGGGAGGGGCGGGGCGCTCGCCCTTTGACCCCAGCCAGGGGCGGCCCTCCCCCACAACCCCTTTCAGCTGCGCCCCCCACCCTGTGGCCTGGCGGCCGCCTATTCCCCCGGGCCAGGGCTGGGGCACAGCGCACGGGGGAGGGGAGCCAGTGTATGGGGCGTCTCTCTCTCTCGGGATGTGTCCCATGGGTGGGGTGGGGTGGCGTGGTTTGTGGGGCGCTGAAGAAATCAGTCCCCTCCATCTCCTCCCTCTGGAAAACACCCAAGCCCTTGGAGAACTGCCCGCACCTCTACCTACCGTGGGGGCCGGGACCCTCCTCTGTGTCCTCCTGTGGCCCAGTCCAAGGGGCCTGGGCCTGGCCGGGGCTGCATTGGACCCCAACCACCCTGGCGTGTGGACTCGCCAAAAATCGGCGATTAGATATTGGATTCCAGCGTCATTGAGGTCATTTCACTAATGAGTGCACCGCAAAGAGTTTCCTAATCCATCTGTGAGGGTGGCAACCGAAAGAGAATTTTAGAGCTGACAGAATAGGCGAGGAAAGGCATAGGAGATTTCCACACCCAGTAAGGAAGCCTTTCCCGAAGTGGAAGAAAGAAAGGAGCAAACAGAGACACCGGTAGCCCGCCCGGATCAGAGTCTGCCCCTGAGAGAAAGTACCCTGACCAGGTTCACCCGTGGGTGGGTCGCGAGCTAGCGGCATTCAGAAGAGCGAGGCCCGCAGTCTGTGCGGAAGACACCTGCACTCGGGTGTGTGTGGCGGCACAATTCACAAGCAGCTCCAGATGTTAAACCAAGGAGAAGCCAGGGAGTTCCCAACGCCCCAGGTGTCCTCAGCCCACGACTGGCTGCTGTGGGAATGCGAAGCCCGGCTCCTGGTCTCAGAGCGGGGCAACCAGGAGGTGTGATGTCCACCCCGGCGTTCCCAGGAGGATCAGACTGAAGCTGGGACTTGGCCTGAAAGTGTCCCCTCGCATGGCCACCCCCTTCCCCTTCCTGCTCCTCTACTCCTGGTGCCCCTCCATCCAGGGGCCAGACCTTAAAGAGTCACCCGCAAGAGAATCCTGGTCCCAAAGGAGCCTTCTGGGGGACCCCTGCTGAGAGAGGTTGTGGGCCTGGCCCGCTGGGGCTCTGCCCGACCCAGGGCTGAGAGATGCAACCTCCCAGCTCTGGGTCCCTGCAGGAAGTGTTGGCAAGCACAGGGCCAGTCCTCCAAAGGCCCAGGTGCAGGGAGCCCAGGCCAAGCAGCCTGTGGAAGAAGCCACATGCTGTGCCACCCCGGGGAACACGACTGCAGGCCACGGCCCTTCCCACCTCCTCCTCCTCCTCCTCCTCCTCCTCCTCCTCCTCCTCCTCCTCCCACCCCGCCCCCGCCCCCGCCCCCACATGGCACAGGGCCCAGAGACACCTCAGACACTTGCTACCCAAAGTGCAAAGGGCATCAGTTGCTCCTCCAAACCCCCCCCCCAGCCCAGCAGACCGCGTTGTCCAGCCAGCCCCCGGGCCTCCCTGGGGAGCCCAGCACAAAAGTGCAGACACCCACCGGACCCTCAATCTCAGTTTTCGGATGTTTTTGCCACTCTAAGGACCCGCAGGCCAGCTGGGCCTTCTGGCAGGACAGAGAGCCCCGGAATCCGACGTGGAGAGCTGGGTGTACGTCCCCATGAGGAGGCGGTCCCCACCTCCGCGGCTATCCCCTTGCGGGGAGCGGCAGCCGCGGGGCCTCAGAGAAGACACCAGGCTGGGCCCCCACGGCACAGCGGGAGCACGTCCCCCGCAGGCCACTTAGCGATGGCGGCCAGCCGGCGGACGGTTGGGTTGCGCGAGACGCTGCGGCCGCCCTGCTACCGGGTTCCTGGGAGGGCGTCCTGGAACCAGCGTCCACACCAAGCCCTTGGAAGGCCCAGGCGACGGAGGAGCCCCGTCAGGCAGGGGCCGAGGACGGTGACGGCCCGGGCGGGGAGGAGCGTGTCAGGCAGGGGCAGAGGACGGTGACAGGTGACAGGCCGGGCGGGAAGGAGTCAGTCAGGCAGGGGCCGTGGAGGAGACGGGCTGGGTAAGGGTTAGGGTTAGTGTCAGGGCACAAGTCACAATCGCAAAGACCTGGAAGCCACCCGAGTGCCCATCGACCCACGAGTGGGTAAGTAAAATGTGGCCCGTGGACACCACGGAGTGCTATTCGGCTATGAGGAGCAGCGGTGAGGGGGCACCTCTCGTGGTTCTCCTGGCCAGAGCTGGAACCCGTTCCAGTAAGCCAAGTATCCCAAGAATGGACACACGAGCACCACGTGCTCGCGCTCACCAGCAAATGGGTACGAACCGATGGACACCTAAGTGGACACAGAGGAATCACCTTCTTCGGGTGGGTGTCGGGCGGGTGGGGGGAGGGGATGGGCATACACATCCATTAGGAATGGGGTGGGTACGCACCGACTGGGGGATGGGCGCACTTGAAGCTCTGACCCGAGGGGGGAGGCTGGGAGAGGGCAACGCACCCGACCTTAACATTGGTGCCCCCACAATATGCTGGAACAACATGAGAGGTAAATGAATAAGAACACGGGGGGGGAGGGGGGCACGGGCAACACATGTCACCTTAACACTTGGACTCCCATCATCTGCTTGAAAAGAGAGAGAAAAGAAAATGCAATAATAGAGATAAGAGACACTTTTTAAAAATAATGAATCCGGCCGGGCGCTGTGGCTCACGCCTGTAATCCTAGCTCTTGGGAGGCCGAGGCGGGCGGATTGCTCAAGGTCAGGAGTTCAAAACCAGCCTGAGCAAGAGCGAGACCCCGTCTCTACTATAAATAGAAAGAAATTAATTGGCCAACTGATATATATATAAAAAATTAGCGGGGCATGGTGGCGCATGCCTGCAGTCCCAGCTACCCGGGAGGCTGAGGCAGAAGGATCACTCGAGCCCAGGAGTTTGAAGTTGCTGTGAGCTAGGCTGACGCCACGGCACTCACTCTAGCCTGGGCAACAAACCGAGACTCTGTCTCAAAAAAAAAAAAAAAAATGAATCCGAAGAGAAAAGTAAAAGGAGGCCTGTGGAGCAGGTCTGGGTGTGACTCCGGATCCCCGAACATCAGGTGCCACCACCAAAGATTCCTACGTGTAGCCCATAGAACCCCAAAAGCAACGGGAGGAGTTCTGGTCACATACTCCCTCAAAATGACATCCTGGCCTTCTTCTGGAACTCCCTCCCCTCTCAGACTCTCAAGGTTTCCTCCAGCGTGTCGGCTCCCACAGAGCAGACCTTTGGTCTGAGACCTGACTGTCCAGAAGCCAGGCATGCTGCCGCGTGGCGGCGGTGTCACGGCTCGGGACAAGAGGAGGCCCCACGGTGCGGGCTGGGGCGCCAGGCACCGCGGCGGGCGCCGAGGGTGGGGGTCCCCCCCACCCCGGGCCGCCCCCGCACTCCCAGAAACGCGACAGAACCAGAGGCAAAAAAAAAAAGAAGAAGCCTACGGCACCCGGTATTCCCGGGCGGTCTCCCATCCAAGTTCTAACCAGGCCCGACCCTGCTTAGCTTCCGAGACCAGACGGGATCGGGCGCGTTCGGGGTGGTGTGGCCGTGGACGGCGGAGGGCGCCCCTGCCCCGCTCAAGAAGCCGAGCCTCTCCACGCTTCCCCGCCGCCTCCTCCCGCCCCAGGCCCCGCGCCGGGTCGGGCCTGTTGAGTTCGCCGGCCGGGTCCCGCGGGCTCCGAGGGACGGGGGTGACAGGCGGGGCGGGCAGGGAGCGGCGGGCCGGGGTTGGGGGCTGTCTCTGTATACACACACACTCACACTCACACTCACTCACTCACTCACACTCACACTCACACAAGATGCGCCTCCACGGCTGGACCCGCCAAGGTGGAGACCTTCAAGCCCCCCTCCTCTCCTCGCCTGGCCTCCTTCACCTCCCCGCCCCCCACCCCCAGCGCGCCGGGGCCGCTGACTGCGCACGGGCGGGAGGGGCGGGGCGCTCGCCCTTTGACCCCAGCCAGGGGCGGCCCTCCCCCACAACCCCTTTCAGCTGCGCCCCCCACCCTGTGGCCTGGCGGCCGCCTATTCCCCCGGGCCAGGGCTGGGGCACAGCGCACGGGGGAGGGGAGCCAGTGTATGGGGCGTCTCTCTCTCTCGGGATGTGTCCCATGGGTGGGGTGGGGTGGCGTGGTTTGTGGGGCGCTGAAGAAATCAGTCCCCTCCATCTCCTCCCTCTGGAAAACACCCAAGCCCTTGGAGAACTGCCCGCACCTCTACCTACCGTGGGGGCCGGGACCCTCCTCTGTGTCCTCCTGTGGCCCAGTCCAAGGGGCCTGGGCCTGGCCGGGGCTGCATTGGACCCCAACCACCCTGGCGTGTGGACTCGCCAAAAATCGGCGATTAGATATTGGATTCCAGCGTCATTGAGGTCATTTCACTAATGAGTGCACCGCAAAGAGTTTCCTAATCCATCTGTGAGGGTGGCAACCGAAAGAGAATTTTAGAGCTGACAGAATAGGCGAGGAAAGGCATAGGAGATTTCCACACCCAGTAAGGAAGCCTTTCCCGAAGTGGAAGAAAGAAAGGAGCAAACAGAGACACCGGTAGCCCGCCCGGATCAGAGTCTGCCCCTGAGAGAAAGTACCCTGACCAGGTTCACCCGTGGGTGGGTCGCGAGCTAGCGGCATTCAGAAGAGCGAGGCCCGCAGTCTGTGCAGAAGACACCTGCACTCGGGTGTGTGTGGCGGCACAATTCACAAGCAGCTCCAGATGTTAAACCAAGGAGAAGCCAGGGAGTTCCCAACGCCCCAGGTGTCCTCAGCCCACGACTGGCTGCTGTGGGAATGCGAAGCCCGGCTCCTGGTCTCAGAGCGGGGCAACCAGGAGGTGTGATGTCCACCCCGGCGTTCCCAGGAGGATCAGACTGAAGCTGGGACTTGGCCTGAAAGTGTCCCCTCGCATGGCCACCCCCTTCCCCTTCCTGCTCCTCTACTCCTGGTGCCCCTCCATCCAGGGGCCAGACCTTAAAGAGTCACCCGCAAGAGAATCCTGGTCCCAAAGGAGCCTTCTGGGGGACCCCTGCTGAGAGAGGTTGTGGGCCTGGCCCGCTGGGGCTCTGCCCGACCCAGGGCTGAGAGATGCAACCTCCCAGCTCTGGGTCCCTGCAGGAAGTGTTGGCAAGCACAGGGCCAGTCCTCCAAAGGCCCAGGTGCAGGGAGCCCAGGCCAAGCAGCCTGTGGAAGAAGCCACATGCTGTGCCACCCCGGGGAACACGACTGCAGGCCACGGCCCTTCCCACCTCCTCCTCCTCCTCCTCCTCCTCCTCCTCCTCCTCCTCCTCCTCCTCCCACCCCGCCCCCGCCCCCGCCCCCACATGGCACAGGGCCCAGAGACACCTCAGACACTTGCTACCCAAAGTGCAAAGGGCATCAGTTGCTCCTCCAAACCCCCCCCCCCAGCCCAGCAGACCGCGTTGTCCAGCCAGCCCCCGGGCCTCCCTGGGGAGCCCAGCACAAAAGTGCAGACACCCACCGGACCCTCAATCTCAGTTTTCGGATGTTTTTGCCACTCTAAGGACCCGCAGGCCAGCTGGGCCTTCTGGCAGGACAGAGAGCCCCGGAATCCGACGTGGAGAGCTGGGTGTACGTCCCCATGAGGAGGCGGTCCCCACCTCCGCGGCTATCCCCTTGCGGGGAGCGGCAGCCGCGGGGCCTCAGAGAAGACACCAGGCTGGGCCCCCACGGCACAGCGGGAGCACGTCCCCCGCAGGCCACTTAGCGACGGCGGCCAGCCGGCGGACGGTTGGGTTGCGCGAGACGCTGCGGCCGCCCTGCTACCGGGTTCCTGGGAGGGCGTCCTGGAACCAGCGTCCACACCAAGCCCTTGGAAGGCCCAGGCGACGGAGGAGCCCCGTCAGGCAGGGGCCGAGGACGGTGACGGCCCGGGCGGGGAGGAGCGTGTCAGGCAGGGGCAGAGGACGGTGACAGGTGACAGGCCGGGCGGGAAGGAGTCAGTCAGGCAGGGGCCGTGGAGGAGACGGGCTGGGTAAGGGTTAGGGTTAGTGTCAGGGCACAAGTCACAATCGCAAAGACCTGGAAGCCACCCGAGTGCCCATCGACCCACGAGTGGGTAAGTAAAATGTGGCCCGTGGACACCACGGAGTGCTATTCGGCTATGAGGAGCAGCGGTGAGGGGGCACCTCTCGTGGTTCTCCTGGCCAGAGCTGGAACCCGTTCCAGTAAGCCAAGTATCCCAAGAATGGACACACGAGCACCACGTGCTCGCGCTCACCAGCAAATGGGTACGAACCGATGGACACCTAAGTGGACACAGAGGAATCACCTTCTTCGGGTGGGTGTCGGGCGGGTGGGGGGAGGGGATGGGCATACACATCCATTAGGAATGGGGTGGGTACGCACCGACTGGGGGATGGGCGCACTTGAAGCTCTGACCCGAGGGGGGAGGCTGGGAGAGGGCAACGCACCCGACCTTAACATTGGTGCCCCCACAATATGCTGGAACAACATGAGAGGTAAATGAATAAGAACACGGGGGGGGGAGGGGGGCACGGGCAACACATGTCACCTTAACACTTGGACTCCCATCATCTGCTTGAAAAGAGAGAGAAAAGAAAATGCAATAATAGAGATAAGAGACACTTTTTAAAAATAATGAATCCGGCCGGGCGCTGTGGCTCACGCCTGTAATCCTAGCTCTTGGGAGGCCGAGGCGGGCGGATTGCTCAAGGTCAGGAGTTCAAAACCAGCCTGAGCAAGAGCGAGACCCCGTCTCTACTATAAATAGAAAGAAATTAATTGGCCAACTGATATATATATAAAAAATTAGCGGGGCATGGTGGCGCATGCCTGCAGTCCCAGCTACCCGGGAGGCTGAGGCAGAAGGATCACTCGAGCCCAGGAGTTTGAAGTTGCTGTGAGCTAGGCTGACGCCACGGCACTCACTCTAGCCTGGGCAACAAACCGAGACTCTGTCTCAAAAAAAAAAAAAAAAATGAATCCGAAGAGAAAAGTAAAAGGAGGCCTGTGGAGCAGGTCTGGGTGTGACTCCGGATCCCCGAACATCAGGTGCCACCACCAAAGATTCCTACGTGTAGCCCATAGAACCCCAAAAGCAACGGGAGGAGTTCTGGTCACATACTCCCTCAAAATGACATCCTGGCCTTCTTCTGGAACTCCCTCCCCTCTCAGACTCTCAAGGTTTCCTCCAGCGTGTCGGCTCCCACAGAGCAGACCTTTGGTCTGAGACCTGACTGTCCAGAAGCCAGGCATGCTGCCGCGTGGCGGCGGTGTCACGGCTCGGGACAAGAGGAGGCCCCACGGTGCGGGCTGGGGCGCCAGGCACCGCGGCGGGCGCCGAGGGTGGGGGTCCCCCCCACCCCGGGCCGCCCCCGCACTCCCAGAAACGCGACAGAACCAGAGGCAAAAAAAAAAAGAAGAAGCCTACGGCACCCGGTATTCCCGGGCGGTCTCCCATCCAAGTTCTAACCAGGCCCGACCCTGCTTAGCTTCCGAGACCAGACGGGATCGGGCGCGTTCGGGGTGGTGTGGCCGTGGACGGCGGAGGGCGCCCCTGCCCCGCTCAAGAAGCCGAGCCTCTCCGCGCTTCCCCGCCGCCTCCTCCCGCCCCAGGCCCCGCGCCGGGTCGGGCCTGTTGAGTTCGCCGGCCGGGTCCCGCGGGCTCCGAGGGACGAGGGTGACAGGCGGGGCGGGCAGGGAGCGGCGGGCCGGGGTTGGGGGCTGTCTCTGTATACACACACACTCACACTCACACTCACTCACTCACTCACACTCACACTCACACAAGATGCGCCTCCACGGCTGGACCCGCCAAGGTGGAGACCTTCAAGCCCCCCTCCTCTCCTTGCCTGGCCTCCTTCACCTCCCCGCCCCCCACCCCCAGCGCGCCGGGGCCGCTGACTGCGCACGGGCGGGAGGGGCGGGGCGCTCGCCCTTTGACCCCAGCCAGGGGCGGCCCTCCCCCACAACCCCTTTCAGCTGCGCCCCCCACCCTGTGGCCTGGCGGCCGCCTATTCCCCCGGGCCAGGGCTGGGGCACAGCGCACGGGGGAGGGGAGCCAGTGTATGGGGCGTCTCTCTCTCTCGGGATGTGTCCCATGGGTGGGGTGGGGTGGCGTGGTTTGTGGGGCGCTGAAGAAATCAGTCCCCTCCATCTCCTCCCTCTGGAAAACACCCAAGCCCTTGGAGAACTGCCCGCACCTCTACCTACCGTGGGGGCCGGGACCCTCCTCTGTGTCCTCCTGTGGCCCAGTCCAAGGGGCCTGGGCCTGGCCGGGGCTGCATTGGACCCCAACCACCCTGGCGTGTGGACTCGCCAAAAATCGGCGATTAGATATTGGATTCCAGCGTCATTGAGGTCATTTCACTAATGAGTGCACCGCAAAGAGTTTCCTAATCCATCTGTGAGGGTGGCAACCGAAAGAGAATTTTAGAGCTGACAGAATAGGCGAGGAAAGGCATAGGAGATTTCCACACCCAGTAAGGAAGCCTTTCCCGAAGTGGAAGAAAGAAAGGAGCAAACAGAGACACCGGTAGCCCGCCCGGATCAGAGTCTGCCCCTGAGAGAAAGTACCCTGACCAGGTTCACCCGTGGGTGGGTCGCGAGCTAGCGGCATTCAGAAGAGCGAGGCCCGCAGTCTGTGCAGAAGACACCTGCACTCGGGTGTGTGTGGCGGCACAATTCACAAGCAGCTCCAGATGTTAAACCAAGGAGAAGCCAGGGAGTTCCCAACGCCCCAGGTGTCCTCAGCCCACGACTGGCTGCTGTGGGAATGCGAAGCCCGGCTCCTGGTCTCAGAGCGGGGCAACCAGGAGGTGTGATGTCCACCCCGGCGTTCCCAGGAGGATCAGACTGAAGCTGGGACTTGGCCTGAAAGTGTCCCCTCGCATGGCCACCCCCTTCCCCTTCCTGCTCCTCTACTCCTGGTGCCCCTCCATCCAGGGGCCAGACCTTAAAGAGTCACCCGCAAGAGAATCCTGGTCCCAAAGGAGCCTTCTGGGGGACCCCTGCTGAGAGAGGTTGTGGGCCTGGCCCGCTGGGGCTCTGCCCGACCCAGGGCTGAGAGATGCAACCTCCCAGCTCTGGGTCCCTGCAGGAAGTGTTGGCAAGCACAGGGCCAGTCCTCCAAAGGCCCAGGTGCAGGGAGCCCAGGCCAAGCAGCCTGTGGAAGAAGCCACATGCTGTGCCACCCCGGGGAACACGACTGCAGGCCACGGCCCTTCCCACCTCCTCCTCCTCCTCCTCCTCCTCCTCCTCCTCCTCCTCCTCCTCCTCCTCCTCCTCCTCCCACCCCGCCCCCGCCCCCGCCCCCACATGGCACAGGGCCCAGAGACACCTCAGACACTTGCTACCCAAAGTGCAAAGGGCATCAGTTGCTCCTCCAAACCCCCCCCCCAGCCCAGCAGACCGCGTTGTCCAGCCAGCCCCCGGGCCTCCCTGGGGAGCCCAGCACAAAAGTGCAGACACCCACCGGACCCTCAATCTCAGTTTTCGGATGTTTTTGCCACTCTAAGGACCCGCAGGCCAGCTGGGCCTTCTGGCAGGACAGAGAGCCCCGGAATCCGACGTGGAGAGCTGGGTGTACGTCCCCATGAGGAGGCGGTCCCCACCTCCGCGGCTATCCCCTTGCGGGGAGCGGCAGCCGCGGGGCCTCAGAGAAGACACCAGGCTGGGCCCCCACGGCACAGCGGGAGCACGTCCCCCGCAGGCCACTTAGCGACGGCGGCCAGCCGGCGGACGGTTGGGTTGCGCGAGACGCTGCGGCCGCCCTGCTACCGGGTTCCTGGGAGGGCGTCCTGGAACCAGCGTCCACACCAAGTCCTTGGAAGGCCCAGGCGACGGAGGAGCCCCGTCAGGCAGGGGCCGAGGACGGTGACGGCCCGGGCGGGGAGGAGCGTGTCAGGCAGGGGCAGAGGACGGTGACAGGTGACAGGCCGGGCGGGAAGGAGTCAGTCAGGCAGGGGCCGTGGAGGAGACGGGCTGGGTAAGGGTTAGGGTTAGTGTCAGGGCACAAGTCACAATCGCAAAGACCTGGAAGCCACCCGAGTGCCCATCGACCCACGAGTGGGTAAGTAAAATGTGGCCCGTGGACACCACGGAGTGCTATTCGGCTATGAGGAGCAGCGGTGAGGGGGCACCTCTCGTGGTTCTCCTGGCCAGAGCTGGAACCCGTTCCAGTAAGCCAAGTATCCCAAGAATGGACACACGAGCACCACGTGCTCGCGCTCACCAGCAAATGGGTACGAACCGATGGACACCTAAGTGGACACAGAGGAATCACCTTCTTCGGGTGGGTGTCGGGCGGGTGGGGGGAGGGGATGGGCATACACATCCATTAGGAATGGGGTGGGTACGCACCGACTGGGGGATGGGCGCACTTGAAGCTCTGACCCGAGGGGGGAGGCTGGGAGAGGGCAACGCACCCGACCTTAACATTGGTGCCCCCACAATATGCTGGAACAACATGAGAGGTAAATGAATAAGAACACGGGGGGGGGGAGGGGGGCACGGGCAACACATGTCACCTTAACACTTGGACTCCCATCATCTGCTTGAAAAGAGAGAGAAAAGAAAATGCAATAATAGAGATAAGAGACACTTTTTAAAAATAATGAATCCGGCCGGGCGCTGTGGCTCACGCCTGTAATCCTAGCTCTTGGGAGGCCGAGGCGGGCGGATTGCTCAAGGTCAGGAGTTCAAAACCAGCCTGAGCAAGAGCGAGACCCCGTCTCTACTATAAATAGAAAGAAATTAATTGGCCAACTGATATATATATAAAAAATTAGCGGGGCATGGTGGCGCATGCCTGCAGTCCCAGCTACCCGGGAGGCTGAGGCAGAAGGATCACTCGAGCCCAGGAGTTTGAAGTTGCTGTGAGCTAGGCTGACGCCACGGCACTCACTCTAGCCTGGGCAACAAACGGAGACTCTGTCTCAAAAAAAAAAAAAAAATGAATCCGAAGAGAAAAGTAAAAGGAGGCCTGTGGAGCAGGTCTGGGTGTGACTCCGGATCCCCGAACATCAGGTGCCACCACCAAAGATTCCTACGTGTAGCCCATAGAACCCCAAAAGCAACGGGAGGAGTTCTGGTCACATACTCCCTCAAAATGACATCCTGGCCTTCTTCTGGAACTCCCTCCCCTCTCAGACTCTCAAGGTTTCCTCCAGCGTGTCGGCTCCCACAGAGCAGACCTTTGGTCTGAGACCTGACTGTCCAGAAGCCAGGCATGCTGCCGCGTGGCGGCGGTGTCACGGCTCGGGACAAGAGGAGGCCCCACGGTGCGGGCTGGGGCGCCAGGCACCGCGGCGGGCGCCGAGGGTGGGGGTCCCCCCCACCCCGGGCCGCCCCCGCACTCCCAGAAACGCGACAGAACCAGAGGCAAAAAAAAAGAGAAGAAGCCTACGGCACCCGGTATTCCCGGGCGGTCTCCCATCCAAGTTCTAACCAGGCCCGAGCCTGCTTAGCTTCCGAGACCAGACGGGATCGGGCGCGTTCGGGGTGGTGTGGCCGTGGACGGCGGAGGGCGCCCCTGCCCCGCTCAAGAAGCCGAGCCTCTCCGCGCTTCCCCGCCGCCTCCTCCCGCCCCAGGCCCCGCGCCGGGTCGGGCCTGTTGAGTTCGCCGGCCGGGTCCCGCGGGCTCCGAGGGACGAGGGTGACAGGCGGGGCGGGCAGGGAGCGGCGGGCCGGGGTTGGGGGCTGTCTCTGTATACACACACACTCACACTCACACTCACTCACTCACTCACACTCACACTCACACAAGATGCGCCTCCACGGCTGGACCCGCCAAGGTGGAGACCTTCAAGCCCCCCTCCTCTCCTTGCCTGGCCTCCTTCACCTCCCCGCCCCCCACCCCCAGCGCGCCGGGGCCGCTGACTGCGCACGGGCGGGAGGGGCGGGGCGCTCGCCCTTTGACCCCAGCCAGGGGCGGCCCTCCCCCACAACCCCTTTCAGCTGCGCCCCCCACCCTGTGGCCTGGCGGCCGCCTATTCCCCCGGGCCAGGGCTGGGGCACAGCGCACGGGGGAGGGGAGCCAGTGTATGGGGCGTCTCTCTCTCTCGGGATGTGTCCCATGGGTGGGGTGGGGTGGCGTGGTTTGTGGGGCGCTGAAGAAATCAGTCCCCTCCATCTCCTCCCTCTGGAAAACACCCAAGCCCTTGGAGAACTGCCCGCACCTCTACCTACCGTGGGGGCCGGGACCCTCCTCTGTGTCCTCCTGTGGCCCAGTCCAAGGGGCCTGGGCCTGGCCGGGGCTGCATTGGACCCCAACCACCCTGGCGTGTGGACTCGCCAAAAATCGGCGATTAGATATTGGATTCCAGCGTCATTGAGGTCATTTCACTAATGAGTGCACCGCAAAGAGTTTCCTAATCCATCTGTGAGGGTGGCAACCGAAAGAGAATTTTAGAGCTGACAGAATAGGCGAGGAAAGGCATAGGAGATTTCCACACCCAGTAAGGAAGCCTTTCCCGAAGTGGAAGAAAGAAAGGAGCAAACAGAGACACCGGTAGCCCGCCCGGATCAGAGTCTGCCCCTGAGAGAAAGTACCCTGACCAGGTTCACCCGTGGGTGGGTCGCGAGCTAGCGGCATTCAGAAGAGCGAGGCCCGCAGTCTGTGCAGAAGACACCTGCACTCGGGTGTGTGTGGCGGCACAATTCACAAGCAGCTCCAGATGTTAAACCAAGGAGAAGCCAGGGAGTTCCCAACGCCCCAGGTGTCCTCAGCCCACGACTGGCTGCTGTGGGAATGCGAAGCCCGGCTCCTGGTCTCAGAGCGGGGCAACCAGGAGGTGTGATGTCCACCCCGGCGTTCCCAGGAGGATCAGACTGAAGCTGGGACTTGGCCTGAAAGTGTCCCCTCGCATGGCCACCCCCTTCCCCTTCCTGCTCCTCTACTCCTGGTGCCCCTCCATCCAGGGGCCAGACCTTAAAGAGTCACCCGCAAGAGAATCCTGGTCCCAAAGGAGCCTTCTGGGGGACCCCTGCTGAGAGAGGTTGTGGGCCTGGCCCGCTGGGGCTCTGCCCGACCCAGGGCTGAGAGATGCAACCTCCCAGCTCTGGGTCCCTGCAGGAAGTGTTGGCAAGCACAGGGCCAGTCCTCCAAAGGCCCAGGTGCAGGGAGCCCAGGCCAAGCAGCCTGTGGAAGAAGCCACATGCTGTGCCACCCCGGGGAACACGACTGCAGGCCACGGCCCTTCCCACCTCCTCCTCCTCCTCCTCCTCCTCCTCCTCCTCCTCCTCCTCCTCCTCCTCCTCCTCCTCCCACCCCGCCCCCGCCCCCGCCCCCACATGGCACAGGGCCCAGAGACACCTCAGACACTTGCTACCCAAAGTGCAAAGGGCATCAGTTGCTCCTCCAAACCCCCCCCCCAGCCCAGCAGACCGCGTTGTCCAGCCAGCCCCCGGGCCTCCCTGGGGAGCCCAGCACAAAAGTGCAGACACCCACCGGACCCTCAATCTCAGTTTTCGGATGTTTTTGCCACTCTAAGGACCCGCAGGCCAGCTGGGCCTTCTGGCAGGACAGAGAGCCCCGGAATCCGACGTGGAGAGCTGGGTGTACGTCCCCATGAGGAGGCGGTCCCCACCTCCGCGGCTATCCCCTTGCGGGGAGCGGCAGCCGCGGGGCCTCAGAGAAGACACCAGGCTGGGCCCCCACGGCACAGCGGGAGCACGTCCCCCGCAGGCCACTTAGCGACGGCGGCCAGCCGGCGGACGGTTGGGTTGCGCGAGACGCTGCGGCCGCCCTGCTACCGGGTTCCTGGGAGGGCGTCCTGGAAGCAGCGTCCACACCAAGCCCTTGGAAGGCCCAGGCGACGGAGGAGCCCCGTCAGGCAGGGGCCGAGGACGGTGACGGCCCGGGCGGGGAGGAGCGTGTCAGGCAGGGGCAGAGGACGGTGACAGGTGACAGGCCGGGCGGGAAGGAGTCAGTCAGGCAGGGGCCGTGGAGGAGACGGGCTGGGTAAGGGTTAGGGTTAGTGTCAGGGCACAAGTCACAATCGCAAAGACCTGGAAGCCACCCGAGTGCCCATCGACCCACGAGTGGGTAAGTAAAATGTGGCCCGTGGACACCACGGAGTGCTATTCGGCTATGAGGAGCAGCGGTGAGGGGGCACCTCTCGTGGTTCTCCTGGCCAGAGCTGGAACCCGTTCCAGTAAGCCAAGTATCCCAAGAATGGACACACGAGCACCACGTGCTCGCGCTCACCAGCAAATGGGTACGAACCGATGGACACCTAAGTGGACACAGAGGAATCACCTTCTTCGGGTGGGTGTCGGGCGGGTGGGGGGAGGGGATGGGCATACACATCCATTAGGAATGGGGTGGGTACGCACCGACTGGGGGATGGGCGCACTTGAAGCTCTGACCCGAGGGGGGAGGCTGGGAGAGGGCAACGCACCCGACCTTAACATTGGTGCCCCCACAATATGCTGGAACAACATGAGAGGTAAATGAATAAGAACACGGGGGGGGGGAGGGGGGCACGGGCAACACATGTCACCTTAACACTTGGACTCCCATCATCTGCTTGAAAAGAGAGAGAAAAGAAAATGCAATAATAGAGATAAGAGACACTTTTTAAAAATAATGAATCCGGCCGGGCGCTGTGGCTCACGCCTGTAATCCTAGCTCTTGGGAGGCCGAGGCGGGCGGATTGCTCAAGGTCAGGAGTTCAAAACCAGCCTGAGCAAGAGCGAGACCCCGTCTCTACTATAAATAGAAAGAAATTAATTGGCCAACTGATATATATATAAAAAATTAGCGGGGCATGGTGGCGCATGCCTGCAGTCCCAGCTACCCGGGAGGCTGAGGCAGAAGGATCACTCGAGCCCAGGAGTTTGAAGTTGCTGTGAGCTAGGCTGACGCCACGGCACTCACTCTAGCCTGGGCAACAAACGGAGACTCTGTCTCAAAAAAAAAAAAAAAATGAATCCGAAGAGAAAAGTAAAAGGAGGCCTGTGGAGCAGGTCTGGGTGTGACTCCGGATCCCCGAACATCAGGTGCCACCACCAAAGATTCCTACGTGTAGCCCATAGAACCCCAAAAGCAACGGGAGGAGTTCTGGTCACATACTCCCTCAAAATGACATCCTGGCCTTCTTCTGGAACTCCCTCCCCTCTCAGACTCTCAAGGTTTCCTCCAGCGTGTCGGCTCCCACAGAGCAGACCTTTGGTCTGAGACCTGACTGTCCAGAAGCCAGGCATGCTGCCGCGTGGCGGCGGTGTCACGGCTCGGGACAAGAGGAGGCCCCACGGTGCGGGCTGGGGCGCCAGGCACCGCGGCGGGCGCCGAGGGTGGGGGTCCCCCCCACCCCGGGCCGCCCCCGCACTCCCAGAAACGCGACAGAACCAGAGGCAAAAAAAAAGAGAAGAAGCCTACGGCACCCGGTATTCCCGGGCGGTCTCCCATCCAAGTTCTAACCAGGCCCGAGCCTGCTTAGCTTCCGAGACCAGACGGGATCGGGCGCGTTCGGGGTGGTGTGGCCGTGGACGGCGGAGGGCGCCCCTGCCCCGCTCAAGAAGCCGAGCCTCTCCGCGCTTCCCCGCCGCCTCCTCCCGCCCCAGGCCCCGCGCCGGGTCGGGCCTGTTGAGTTCGCCGGCCGGGTCCCGCGGGCTCCGAGGGACGAGGGTGACAGGCGGGGCGGGCAGGGAGCGGCGGGCCGGGGTTGGGGGCTGTCTCTGTATACACACACACTCACACTCACACTCACTCACTCACTCACACTCACACTCACACAAGATGCGCCTCCACGGCTGGACCCGCCAAGGTGGAGACCTTCAAGCCCCCCTCCTCTCCTTGCCTGGCCTCCTTCACCTCCCCGCCCCCCACCCCCAGCGCGCCGGGGCCGCTGACTGCGCACGGGCGGGAGGGGCGGGGCGCTCGCCCTTTGACCCCAGCCAGGGGCGGCCCTCCCCCACAACCCCTTTCAGCTGCGCCCCCCACCCTGTGGCCTGGCGGCCGCCTATTCCCCCGGGCCAGGGCTGGGGCACAGCGCACGGGGGAGGGGAGCCAGTGTATGGGGCGTCTCTCTCTCTCGGGATGTGTCCCATGGGTGGGGTGGGGTGGCGTGGTTTGTGGGGCGCTGAAGAAATCAGTCCCCTCCATCTCCTCCCTCTGGAAAACACCCAAGCCCTTGGAGAACTGCCCGCACCTCTACCTACCGTGGGGGCCGGGACCCTCCTCTGTGTCCTCCTGTGGCCCAGTCCAAGGGGCCTGGGCCTGGCCGGGGCTGCATTGGACCCCAACCACCCTGGCGTGTGGACTCGCCAAAAATCGGCGATTAGATATTGGATTCCAGCGTCATTGAGGTCATTTCACTAATGAGTGCACCGCAAAGAGTTTCCTAATCCATCTGTGAGGGTGGCAACCGAAAGAGAATTTTAGAGCTGACAGAATAGGCGAGGAAAGGCATAGGAGATTTCCACACCCAGTAAGGAAGCCTTTCCCGAAGTGGAAGAAAGAAAGGAGCAAACAGAGACACCGGTAGCCCGCCCGGATCAGAGTCTGCCCCTGAGAGAAAGTACCCTGACCAGGTTCACCCGTGGGTGGGTCGCGAGCTAGCGGCATTCAGAAGAGCGAGGCCCGCAGTCTGTGCAGAAGACACCTGCACTCGGGTGTGTGTGGCGGCACAATTCACAAGCAGCTCCAGATGTTAAACCAAGGAGAAGCCAGGGAGTTCCCAACGCCCCAGGTGTCCTCAGCCCACGACTGGCTGCTGTGGGAATGCGAAGCCCGGCTCCTGGTCTCAGAGCGGGGCAACCAGGAGGTGTGATGTCCACCCCGGCGTTCCCAGGAGGATCAGACTGAAGCTGGGACTTGGCCTGAAAGTGTCCCCTCGCATGGCCACCCCCTTCCCCTTCCTGCTCCTCTACTCCTGGTGCCCCTCCATCCAGGGGCCAGACCTTAAAGAGTCACCCGCAAGAGAATCCTGGTCCCAAAGGAGCCTTCTGGGGGACCCCTGCTGAGAGAGGTTGTGGGCCTGGCCCGCTGGGGCTCTGCCCGACCCAGGGCTGAGAGATGCAACCTCCCAGCTCTGGGTCCCTGCAGGAAGTGTTGGCAAGCACAGGGCCAGTCCTCCAAAGGCCCAGGTGCAGGGAGCCCAGGCCAAGCAGCCTGTGGAAGAAGCCACATGCTGTGCCACCCCGGGGAACACGACTGCAGGCCACGGCCCTTCCCACCTCCTCCTCCTCCTCCTCCTCCTCCTCCTCCTCCTCCTCCTCCTCCTCCTCCTCCTCCTCCCACCCCGCCCCCGCCCCCGCCCCCACATGGCACAGGGCCCAGAGACACCTCAGACACTTGCTACCCAAAGTGCAAAGGGCATCAGTTGCTCCTCCAAACCCCCCCCCCAGCCCAGCAGACCGCGTTGTCCAGCCAGCCCCCGGGCCTCCCTGGGGAGCCCAGCACAAAAGTGCAGACACCCACCGGACCCTCAATCTCAGTTTTCGGATGTTTTTGCCACTCTAAGGACCCGCAGGCCAGCTGGGCCTTCTGGCAGGACAGAGAGCCCCGGAATCCGACGTGGAGAGCTGGGTGTACGTCCCCATGAGGAGGCGGTCCCCACCTCCGCGGCTATCCCCTTGCGGGGAGCGGCAGCCGCGGGGCCTCAGAGAAGACACCAGGCTGGGCCCCCACGGCACAGCGGGAGCACGTCCCCCGCAGGCCACTTAGCGACGGCGGCCAGCCGGCGGACGGTTGGGTTGCGCGAGACGCTGCGGCCGCCCTGCTACCGGGTTCCTGGGAGGGCGTCCTGGAAGCAGCGTCCACACCAAGCCCTTGGAAGGCCCAGGCGACGGAGGAGCCCCGTCAGGCAGGGGCCGAGGACGGTGACGGCCCGGGCGGGGAGGAGCGTGTCAGGCAGGGGCAGAGGACGGTGACAGGTGACAGGCCGGGCGGGAAGGAGTCAGTCAGGCAGGGGCCGTGGAGGAGACGGGCTGGGTAAGGGTTAGGGTTCGTGTCAGGGCACAAGTCACAATCGCAAAGACCTGGAAGCCACCCGAGTGCCCATCGACCCACGAGTGGGTAAGTAAAATGTGGCCCGTGGACACCACGGAGTGCTATTCGGCTATGAGGAGCAGCGGTGAGGGGGCACCTCTCGTGGTTCTCCTGGCCAGAGCTGGAACCCGTTCCAGTAAGCCAAGTATCCCAAGAATGGACACACGAGCACCACGTGCTCGCGCTCACCAGCAAATGGGTACGAACCGATGGACACCTAAGTGGACACAGAGGAATCACCTTCTTCGGGTGGGTGTCGGGCGGGTGGGGGGAGGGGATGGGCATACACATCCATTAGGAATGGGGTGGGTACGCACCGACTGGGGGATGGGCGCACTTGAAGCTCTGACCCGAGGGGGGAGGCTGGGAGAGGGCAACGCACCCGACCTTAACATTGGTGCCCCCACAATATGCTGGAACAACATGAGAGGTAAATGAATAAGAACACGGGGGGGGGGAGGGGGGCACGGGCAACACATGTCACCTTAACACTTGGACTCCCATCATCTGCTTGAAAAGAGAGAGAAAAGAAAATGCAATAATAGAGATAAGAGACACTTTTTAAAAATAATGAATCCGGCCGGGCGCTGTGGCTCACGCCTGTAATCCTAGCTCTTGGGAGGCCGAGGCGGGCGGATTGCTCAAGGTCAGGAGTTCAAAACCAGCCTGAGCAAGAGCGAGACCCCGTCTCTACTATAAATAGAAAGAAATTAATTGGCCAACTGATATATATATAAAAAATTAGCGGGGCATGGTGGCGCATGCCTGCAGTCCCAGCTACCCGGGAGGCTGAGGCAGAAGGATCACTCGAGCCCAGGAGTTTGAAGTTGCTGTGAGCTAGGCTGACGCCACGGCACTCACTCTAGCCTGGGCAACAAACCGAGACTCTGTCTCAAAAAAAAAAAAAAAAATGAATCCGAAGAGAAAAGTAAAAGGAGGCCTGTGGAGCAGGTCTGGGTGTGACTCCGGATCCCCGAACATCAGGTGCCACCACCAAAGATTCCTACGTGTAGCCCATAGAACCCCAAAAGCAACGGGAGGAGTTCTGGTCACATACTCCCTCAAAATGACATCCTGGCCTTCTTCTGGAACTCCCTCCCCTCTCAGACTCTCAAGGTTTCCTCCAGCGTGTCGGCTCCCACAGAGCAGACCTTTGGTCTGAGACCTGACTGTCCAGAAGCCAGGCATGCTGCCGCGTGGCGGCGGTGTCACGGCTCGGGACAAGAGGAGGCCCCACGGTGCGGGCTGGGGCGCCAGGCACCGCGGCGGGCGCCGAGGGTGGGGGTCCCCCCCACCCCGGGCCGCCCCCGCACTCCCAGAAACGCGACAGAACCAGAGGCAAAAAAAAAAAGAAGAAGCCTACGGCACCCGGTATTCCCGGGCGGTCTCCCATCCAAGTTCTAACCAGGCCCGAGCCTGCTTAGCTTCCGAGACCAGACGGGATCGGGCGCGTTCGGGGTGGTGTGGCCGTGGACGGCGGAGGGCGCCCCTGCCCCGCTCAAGAAGCCGAGCCTCTCCGCGCTTCCCCGCCGCCTCCTCCCGCCCCAGGCCCCGCGCCGGGTCGGGCCTGTTGAGTTCGCCGGCCGGGTCCCGCGGGCTCCGAGGGACGAGGGTGACAGGCGGGGCGGGCAGGGAGCGGCGGGCCGGGGTTGGGGGCTGTCTCTGTATACACACACACTCACACTCACACTCACTCACTCACTCACACTCACACTCACACAAGATGCGCCTCCACGGCTGGACCCGCCAAGGTGGAGACCTTCAAGCCCCCCTCCTCTCCTTGCCTGGCCTCCTTCACCTCCCCGCCCCCCACCCCCAGCGCGCCGGGGCCGCTGACTGCGCACGGGCGGGAGGGGCGGGGCGCTCGCCCTTTGACCCCAGCCAGGGGCGGCCCTCCCCCACAACCCCTTTCAGCTGCGCCCCCCACCCTGTGGCCTGGCGGCCGCCTATTCCCCCGGGCCAGGGCTGGGGCACAGCGCACGGGGGAGGGGAGCCAGTGTATGGGGCGTCTCTCTCTCTCGGGATGTGTCCCATGGGTGGGGTGGGGTGGCGTGGTTTGTGGGGCGCTGAAGAAATCAGTCCCCTCCATCTCCTCCCTCTGGAAAACACCCAAGCCCTTGGAGAACTGCCCGCACCTCTACCTACCGTGGGGGCCGGGACCCTCCTCTGTGTCCTCCTGTGGCCCAGTCCAAGGGGCCTGGGCCTGGCCGGGGCTGCATTGGACCCCAACCACCCTGGCGTGTGGACTCGCCAAAAATCGGCGATTAGATATTGGATTCCAGCGTCATTGAGGTCATTTCACTAATGAGTGCACCGCAAAGAGTTTCCTAATCCATCTGTGAGGGTGGCAACCGAAAGAGAATTTTAGAGCTGACAGAATAGGCGAGGAAAGGCATAGGAGATTTCCACACCCAGTAAGGAAGCCTTTCCCGAAGTGGAAGAAAGAAAGGAGCAAACAGAGACACCGGTAGCCCGCCCGGATCAGAGTCTGCCCCTGAGAGAAAGTACCCTGACCAGGTTCACCCGTGGGTGGGTCGCGAGCTAGCGGCATTCAGAAGAGCGAGGCCCGCAGTCTGTGCAGAAGACACCTGCACTCGGGTGTGTGTGGCGGCACAATTCACAAGCAGCTCCAGATGTTAAACCAAGGAGAAGCCAGGGAGTTCCCAACGCCCCAGGTGTCCTCAGCCCACGACTGGCTGCTGTGGGAATGCGAAGCCCGGCTCCTGGTCTCAGAGCGGGGCAACCAGGAGGTGTGATGTCCACCCCGGCGTTCCCAGGAGGATCAGACTGAAGCTGGGACTTGGCCTGAAAGTGTCCCCTCGCATGGCCACCCCCTTCCCCTTCCTGCTCCTCTACTCCTGGTGCCCCTCCATCCAGGGGCCAGACCTTAAAGAGTCACCCGCAAGAGAATCCTGGTCCCAAAGGAGCCTTCTGGGGGACCCCTGCTGAGAGAGGTTGTGGGCCTGGCCCGCTGGGGCTCTGCCCGACCCAGGGCTGAGAGATGCAACCTCCCAGCTCTGGGTCCCTGCAGGAAGTGTTGGCAAGCACAGGGCCAGTCCTCCAAAGGCCCAGGTGCAGGGAGCCCAGGCCAAGCAGCCTGTGGAAGAAGCCACATGCTGTGCCACCCCGGGGAACACGACTGCAGGCCACGGCCCTTCCCACCTCCTCCTCCTCCTCCTCCTCCTCCTCCTCCTCCTCCCACCCCGCCCCCGCCCCCGCCCCCACATGGCACAGGGCCCAGAGACACCTCAGACACTTGCTACCCAAAGTGCAAAGGGCATCAGTTGCTCCTCCAAACCCCCCCCCCAGCCCAGCAGACCGCGTTGTCCAGCCAGCCCCCGGGCCTCCCTGGGGAGCCCAGCACAAAAGTGCAGACACCCACCGGACCCTCAATCTCAGTTTTCGGATGTTTTTGCCACTCTAAGGACCCGCAGGCCAGCTGGGCCTTCTGGCAGGACAGAGAGCCCCGGAATCCGACGTGGAGAGCTGGGTGTACGTCCCCATGAGGAGGCGGTCCCCACCTCCGCGGCTATCCCCTTGCGGGGAGCGGCAGCCGCGGGGCCTCAGAGAAGACACCAGGCTGGGCCCCCACGGCACAGCGGGAGCACGTCCCCCGCAGGCCACTTAGCGACGGCGGCCAGCCGGCGGACGGTTGGGTTGCGCGAGACGCTGCGGCCGCCCTGCTACCGGGTTCCTGGGAGGGCGTCCTGGAACCAGCGTCCACACCAAGCCCTTGGAAGGCCCAGGCGACGGAGGAGCCCCGTCAGGCAGGGGCCGAGGACGGTGACGGCCCGGGCGGGGAGGAGCGTGTCAGGCAGGGGCAGAGGACGGTGACAGGTGACAGGCCGGGCGGGAAGGAGTCAGTCAGGCAGGGGCCGTGGAGGAGACGGGCTGGGTAAGGGTTAGGGTTAGTGTCAGGGCACAAGTCACAATCGCAAAGACCTGGAAGCCACCCGAGTGCCCATCGACCCACGAGTGGGTAAGTAAAATGTGGCCCGTGGACACCACGGAGTGCTATTCGGCTATGAGGAGCAGCGGTGAGGGGGCACCTCTCGTGGTTCTCCTGGCCAGAGCTGGAACCCGTTCCAGTAAGCCAAGTATCCCAAGAATGGACACACGAGCACCACGTGCTCGCGCTCACCAGCAAATGGGTACGAACCGATGGACACCTAAGTGGACACAGAGGAATCACCTTCTTCGGGTGGGTGTCGGGCGGGTGGGGGGAGGGGATGGGCATACACATCCATTAGGAATGGGGTGGGTACGCACCGACTGGGGGATGGGCGCACTTGAAGCTCTGACCCGAGGGGGGAGGCTGGGAGAGGGCAACGCACCCGACCTTAACATTGGTGCCCCCACAATATGCTGGAACAACATGAGAGGTAAATGAATAAGAACACGGGGGGGGGAGGGGGGCACGGGCAACACATGTCACCTTAACACTTGGACTCCCATCATCTGCTTGAAAAGAGAGAGAAAAGAAAATGCAATAATAGAGATAAGAGACACTTTTTAAAAATAATGAATCCGGCCGGGCGCTGTGGCTCACGCCTGTAATCCTAGCTCTTGGGAGGCCGAGGCGGGCGGATTGCTCAAGGTCAGGAGTTCAAAACCAGCCTGAGCAAGAGCGAGACCCCGTCTCTACTATAAATAGAAAGAAATTAATTGGCCAACTGATATATATATAAAAAATTAGCGGGGCATGGTGGCGCATGCCTGCAGTCCCAGCTACCCGGGAGGCTGAGGCAGAAGGATCACTCGAGCCCAGGAGTTTGAAGTTGCTGTGAGCTAGGCTGACGCCACGGCACTCACTCTAGCCTGGGCAACAAACCGAGACTCTGTCTCAAAAAAAAAAAAAAAAATGAATCCGAAGAGAAAAGTAAAAGGAGGCCTGTGGAGCAGGTCTGGGTGTGACTCCGGATCCCCGAACATCAGGTGCCACCACCAAAGATTCCTACGTGTAGCCCATAGAACCCCAAAAGCAACGGGAGGAGTTCTGGTCACATACTCCCTCAAAATGACATCCTGGCCTTCTTCTGGAACTCCCTCCCCTCTCAGACTCTCAAGGTTTCCTCCAGCGTGTCGGCTCCCACAGAGCAGACCTTTGGTCTGAGACCTGACAGTCCAGAAGCCAGGCATGCTGCCGCGTGGCGGCGGTGTCACGGCTCGGGACAAGAGGAGGCCCCACGGTGCGGGCTGGGGCGCCAGGCACCGCGGCGGGCGCCGAGGGTGGGGGTCCCCCCCACCCCGGGCCGCCCCCGCACTCCCAGAAACGCGACAGAACCAGAGGCAAAAAAAAAAAGAAGAAGCCTACGGCACCCGGTATTCCCGGGCGGTCTCCCATCCAAGTTCTAACCAGGCCCGAGCCTGCTTAGCTTCCGAGACCAGACGGGATCGGGCGCGTTCGGGGTGGTGTGGCCGTGGACGGCGGAGGGCGCCCCTGCCCCGCTCAAGAAGCCGAGCCTCTCCGCGCTTCCCCGCCGCCTCCTCCCGCCCCAGGCCCCGCGCCGGGTCGGGCCTGTTGAGTTCGCCGGCCGGGTCCCGCGGGCTCCGAGGGACGAGGGTGACAGGCGGGGCGGGCAGGGAGCGGCGGGCCGGGGTTGGGGGCTGTCTCTGTATACACACACACTCACACTCACACTCACTCACTCACTCACACTCACACTCACACAAGATGCGCCTCCACGGCTGGACCCGCCAAGGTGGAGACCTTCAAGCCCCCCTCCTCTCCTTGCCTGGCCTCCTTCACCTCCCCGCCCCCCACCCCCAGCGCGCCGGGGCCGCTGACTGCGCACGGGCGGGAGGGGCGGGGCGCTCGCCCTTTGACCCCAGCCAGGGGCGGCCCTCCCCCACAACCCCTTTCAGCTGCGCCCCCCACCCTGTGGCCTGGCGGCCGCCTATTCCCCCGGGCCAGGGCTGGGGCACAGCGCACGGGGGAGGGGAGCCAGTGTATGGGGCGTCTCTCTCTCTCGGGATGTGTCCCATGGGTGGGGTGGGGTGGCGTGGTTTGTGGGGCGCTGAAGAAATCAGTCCCCTCCATCTCCTCCCTCTGGAAAACACCCAAGCCCTTGGAGAACTGCCCGCACCTCTACCTACCGTGGGGGCCGGGACCCTCCTCTGTGTCCTCCTGTGGCCCAGTCCAAGGGGCCTGGGCCTGGCCGGGGCTGCATTGGACCCCAACCACCCTGGCGTGTGGACTCGCCAAAAATCGGCGATTAGATATTGGATTCCAGCGTCATTGAGGTCATTTCACTAATGAGTGCACCGCAAAGAGTTTCCTAATCCATCTGTGAGGGTGGCAACCGAAAGAGAATTTTAGAGCTGACAGAATAGGCGAGGAAAGGCATAGGAGATTTCCACACCCAGTAAGGAAGCCTTTCCCGAAGTGGAAGAAAGAAAGGAGCAAACAGAGACACCGGTAGCCCGCCCGGATCAGAGTCTGCCCCTGAGAGAAAGTACCCTGACCAGGTTCACCCGTGGGTGGGTCGCGAGCTAGCGGCATTCAGAAGAGCGAGGCCCGCAGTCTGTGCAGAAGACACCTGCACTCGGGTGTGTGTGGCGGCACAATTCACAAGCAGCTCCAGATGTTAAACCAAGGAGAAGCCAGGGAGTTCCCAACGCCCCAGGTGTCCTCAGCCCACGACTGGCTGCTGTGGGAATGCGAAGCCCGGCTCCTGGTCTCAGAGCGGGGCAACCAGGAGGTGTGATGTCCACCCCGGCGTTCCCAGGAGGATCAGACTGAAGCTGGGACTTGGCCTGAAAGTGTCCCCTCGCATGGCCACCCCCTTCCCCTTCCTGCTCCTCTACTCCTGGTGCCCCTCCATCCAGGGGCCAGACCTTAAAGAGTCACCCGCAAGAGAATCCTGGTCCCAAAGGAGCCTTCTGGGGGACCCCTGCTGAGAGAGGTTGTGGGCCTGGCCCGCTGGGGCTCTGCCCGACCCAGGGCTGAGAGATGCAACCTCCCAGCTCTGGGTCCCTGCAGGAAGTGTTGGCAAGCACAGGGCCAGTCCTCCAAAGGCCCAGGTGCAGGGAGCCCAGGCCAAGCAGCCTGTGGAAGAAGCCACATGCTGTGCCACCCCGGGGAACACGACTGCAGGCCACGGCCCTTCCCACCTCCTCCTCCTCCTCCTCCTCCTCCTCCTCCTCCTCCTCCTCCCACCCCGCCCCCGCCCCCGCCCCCACATGGCACAGGGCCCAGAGACACCTCAGACACTTGCTACCCAAAGTGCAAAGGGCATCAGTTGCTCCTCCAAACCCCCCCCCCAGCCCAGCAGACCGCGTTGTCCAGCCAGCCCCCGGGCCTCCCTGGGGAGCCCAGCACAAAAGTGCAGACACCCACCGGACCCTCAATCTCAGTTTTCGGATGTTTTTGCCACTCTAAGGACCCGCAGGCCAGCTGGGCCTTCTGGCAGGACAGAGAGCCCCGGAATCCGACGTGGAGAGCTGGGTGTACGTCCCCATGAGGAGGCGGTCCCCACCTCCGCGGCTATCCCCTTGCGGGGAGCGGCAGCCGCGGGGCCTCAGAGAAGACACCAGGCTGGGCCCCCACGGCACAGCGGGAGCACGTCCCCCGCAGGCCACTTAGCGACGGCGGCCAGCCGGCGGACGGTTGGGTTGCGCGAGACGCTGCGGCCGCCCTGCTACCGGGTTCCTGGGAGGGCGTCCTGGAACCAGCGTCCACACCAAGCCCTTGGAAGGCCCAGGCGACGGAGGAGCCCCGTCAGGCAGGGGCCGAGGACGGTGACGGCCCGGGCGGGGAGGAGCGTGTCAGGCAGGGGCAGAGGACGGTGACAGGTGACAGGCCGGGCGGGAAGGAGTCAGTCAGGCAGGGGCCGTGGAGGAGACGGGCTGGGTAAGGGTTAGGGTTCGTGTCAGGGCACAAGTCACAATCGCAAAGACCTGGAAGCCACCCGAGTGCCCATCGACCCACGAGTGGGTAAGTAAAATGTGGCCCGTGGACACCACGGAGTGCTATTCGGCTATGAGGAGCAGCGGTGAGGGGGCACCTCTCGTGGTTCTCCTGGCCAGAGCTGGAACCCGTTCCAGTAAGCCAAGTATCCCAAGAATGGACACACGAGCACCACGTGCTCGCGCTCACCAGCAAATGGGTACGAACCGATGGACACCTAAGTGGACACAGAGGAATCACCTTCTTCGGGTGGGTGTCGGGCGGGTGGGGGGAGGGGATGGGCATACACATCCATTAGGAATGGGGTGGGTACGCACCGACTGGGGGATGGGCGCACTTGAAGCTCTGACCCGAGGGGGGAGGCTGGGAGAGGGCAACGCACCCGACCTTAACATTGGTGCCCCCACAATATGCTGGAACAACATGAGAGGTAAATGAATAAGAACACGGGGGGGGAGGGGGGCACGGGCAACACATGTCACCTTAACACTTGGACTCCCATCATCTGCTTGAAAAGAGAGAGAAAAGAAAATGCAATAATAGAGATAAGAGACACTTTTTAAAAATAATGAATCCGGCCGGGCGCTGTGGCTCACGCCTGTAATCCTAGCTCTTGGGAGGCCGAGGCGGGCGGATTGCTCAAGGTCAGGAGTTCAAAACCAGCCTGAGCAAGAGCGAGACCCCGTCTCTACTATAAATAGAAAGAAATTAATTGGCCAACTGATATATATATAAAAAATTAGCGGGGCATGGTGGCGCATGCCTGCAGTCCCAGCTACCCGGGAGGCTGAGGCAGAAGGATCACTGGAGCCCAGGAGTTTGAAGTTGCTGTGAGCTAGGCTGACGCCACGGCACTCACTCTAGCCTGGGCAACAAACCGAGACTCTGTCTCAAAAAAAAAAAAAAAAATGAATCCGAAGAGAAAAGTAAAAGGAGGCCTGTGGAGCAGGTCTGGGTGTGACTCCGGATCCCCGAACATCAGGTGCCACCACCAAAGATTCCTACGTGTAGCCCATAGAACCCCAAAAGCAACGGGAGGAGTTCTGGTCACATACTCCCTCAAAATGACATCCTGGCCTTCTTCTGGAACTCCCTCCCCTCTCAGACTCTCAAGGTTTCCTCCAGCCTGTCGGCTCCCACAGAGCAGACCTTTGGTCTGAGACCTGACTGTCCAGAAGCCAGGCATGCTGCCGCATGGCGGCGGTGTCACGGCTCGGGACAAGAGGAGGCCCCACGGTGCGGGCTGGGGCGCCAGGCACCGCGGCGGGCGCCGAGGGTGGGGGTCCCCCCACCCCGGGCCGCCCCCGCACTCCCAGAAACGCGACAGAACCAGAGGCAAAAAAAAAAGAAGAAGCCTACGGCACCCGGTATTCCCGGGCGGTCTCCCATCCAAGTTCTAACCAGGCCCGAGCCTGCTTAGCTTCCGAGACCAGACGGGATCGGGCGCGTTCGGGGTGGTGTGGCCGTGGACGGCGGAGGGCGCCCCTGCCCCGCTCAAGAAGCCGAGCCTCTCCGCGCTTCCCCGCCGCCTCCTCCCGCCCCAGGCCCCGCGCCGGGTCGGGCCTGTTGAGTTCGCCGGCCGGGTCCCGCGGGCTCCGAGGGACGAAGGTGACAGGCGGGGCGGGCAGGGAGCGGCGGGCCGGGGTTGGGGGCTGTCTCTGTATACACACACACTCACACGCACTCACTCACTCACTCACACTCACACAAGATGCGCCTCCACGGCTGGACCCGCCAAGGTGGAGACCTTCAAGCCCCCCTCCTCTCCTTGCCTGGCCTCCTTCACCTCCCCGCCCCCCACCCCCAGCGCGCCGGGGCCGCTGACTGCGCACGGGCGGGAGGGGCGGGGCGCTCGCCCTTTGACCCCAGCCAGGGGCGGCCCTCCCCCACAACCCCTTTCAGCTGCGCCCCCCACCCTGTGGCCTGGCGGCCGCCTATTCCCCCGGGCCAGGGCTGGGGCACAGCGCACGGGGGAGGGGAGCCAGTGTATGGGGCGTCTCTCTCTCTCGGGATGTGTCCCATGGGTGGGGTGGGGTGGCGTGGTTTGTGGGGCGCTGAAGAAATCAGTCCCCTCCATCTCCTCCCTCTGGAAAACACCCAAGCCCTTGGAGAACTGCCCGCACCTCTACCTACCGTGGGGGCCGGGACCCTCCTCTGTGTCCTCCTGTGGCCCAGTCCAAGGGGCCTGGGCCTGGCCGGGGCTGCATTGGACCCCAACCACCCTGGCGTGTGGACTCGCCAAAAATCGGCGATTAGATATTGGATTCCAGCGTCATTGAGGTCATTTCACTAATGAGTGCACCGCAAAGAGTTTCCTAATCCATCTGTGAGGGTGGCAACTGAAAGAGAATTTTAAAGCTGACAGAATAGGCGAGGGAAGGCATAGGAGATTTCCACACCCAGTAAGGAAGCCTTTCCCGAAGTGGAAGAAAGAAAGGAGCAAACAGAGACACCGGTAGCCCGCCCGGATCAGAGTCTGCCCCTGAGAGAAAGTACCCTGACCAGGTTCACCCGTGGGTGGGTCGCGAGCTAGCGGCATTCAGAAGAGCGAGGCCCGCAGTCTGTGCAGAAGACACCTGCACTCGGGTGTGTGTGGCGGCACAATTCACAAGCAGCTCCAGATGTTAAACCAAGGAGAAGCCAGGGAGTTCCCAACGCCCCAGGTGTCCTCAGCCCACGACTGGCTGCTGTGGGAATGCGAAGCCCGGCTCCTGGTCTCAGAGCGGGGCAACCAGGAGGTGTGATGTCCACCCCGGCGTTCCCAGGAGGATCAGACTGAAGCTGGGACTTGGCCTGAAAGTGTCCCCTCGCATGGCCACCCCCTTCCCCTTCCTGCTCCTCTACTCCTGGTGCCCCTCCATCCAGGGGCCAGACCTTAAAGAGTCACCCGCAAGAGAATCCTGGTCCCAAAGGAGCCTTCTGGGGGACCCCTGCTGAGAGAGGTTGTGGGCCTGGCCCGCTGGGGCTCTGCCCGACCCAGGGCTGAGAGATGCAACCTCCCAGCTCTGGGTCCCTGCAGGAAGTGTTGGCAAGCACAGGGCCAGTCCTCCAAAGGCCCAGGTGCAGGGAGCCCAGGCCAAGCAGCCTGTGGAAGAAGCCACATGCTGTGCCACCCCGGGGAACACGACTGCAGGCCACGGCCCTTCCCACCTCCTCCTCCTCCTCCTCCTCCTCCTCCTCCTCCTCCTCCTCCTCCTCCCACCCCGCCCCCGCCCCCGCCCCCACATGGCACAGGGCCCAGAGACACCTCAGACACTTGCTACCCAAAGTGCAAAGGGCATCAGTTGCTCCTCCAAACCCCCCCCCCAGCCCAGCAGACCGCGTTGTCCAGCCAGCCCCCGGGCCTCCCTGGGGAGCCCAGCACAAAAGTGCAGACACCCACCGGACCCTCAATCTCAGTTTTCGGATGTTTTTGCCACTCTAAGGACCCGCAGGCCAGCTGGGCCTTCTGGCAGGACAGAGAGCCCCGGAATCCGACGTGGAGAGCTGGGTGTACGTCCCCATGAGGAGGCGGTCCCCACCTCCGCGGCTATCCCCTTGCGGGGAGCGGCAGCCGCGGGGCCTCAGAGAAGACACCAGGCTGGGCCCCCACGGCACAGCGGGAGCACGTCCCCCGCAGGCCACTTAGCGACGGCGGCCAGCCGGCGGACGGTTGGGTTGCGCGAGACGCTGCGGCCGCCCTGCTACCGGGTTCCTGGGAGGGCGTCCTGGAAGCAGCGTCCACACCAAGCCCTTGGAAGGCCCAGGCGACGGAGGAGCCCCGTCAGGCAGGGGCCGAGGACGGTGACGGCCCGGGCGGGGAGGAGCGTGTCAGGCAGGGGCAGAGGACGGTGACAGGTGACAGGCCGGGCGGGAAGGAGTCAGTCAGGCAGGGGCCGTGGAGGAGACGGGCTGGGTAAGGGTTAGGGTTAGTGTCAGGGCACAAGTCACAATCGCAAAGACCTGGAAGCCACCCGAGTGCCCATCGACCCACGAGTGGGTAAGTAAAATGTGGCCCGTGGACACCACGGAGTGCTATTCGGCTATGAGGAGCAGCGGTGAGGGGGCACCTCTCGTGGTTCTCCTGGCCAGAGCTGGAACCCGTTCCAGTAAGCCAAGTATCCCAAGAATGGACACACGAGCACCACGTGCTCGCGCTCACCAGCAAATGGGTACGAACCGATGGACACCTAAGTGGACACAGAGGAATCACCTTCTTCGGGTGGGTGTCGGGCGGGTGGGGGGAGGGGATGGGCATACACATCCATTAGGAATGGGGTGGGTACGCACCGACTGGGGGATGGGCGCACTTGAAGCTCTGACCCGAGGGGGGAGGCTGGGAGAGGGCAACGCACCCGACCTTAACATTGGTGCCCCCACAATATGCTGGAACAACATGAGAGGTAAATGAATAAGAACACGGGGGGGGGGAGGGGGGCACGGGCAACACATGTCACCTTAACACTTGGACTCCCATCATCTGCTTGAAAAGAGAGAGAAAAGAAAATGCAATAATAGAGATAAGAGACACTTTTTAAAAATAATGAATCCGGCCGGGCGCTGTGGCTCACGCCTGTAATCCTAGCTCTTGGGAGGCCGAGGCGGGCGGATTGCTCAAGGTCAGGAGTTCAAAACCAGCCTGAGCAAGAGCGAGACCCCGTCTCTACTATAAATAGAAAGAAATTAATTGGCCAACTGATATATATATAAAAAATTAGCGGGGCATGGTGGCGCATGCCTGCAGTCCCAGCTACCCGGGAGGCTGAGGCAGAAGGATCACTCGAGCCCAGGAGTTTGAAGTTGCTGTGAGCTAGGCTGACGCCACGGCACTCACTCTAGCCTGGGCAACAAACCGAGACTCTGTCTCAAAAAAAAAAAAAAAAATGAATCCGAAGAGAAAAGTAAAAGGAGGCCTGTGGAGCAGGTCTGGGTGTGACTCCGGATCCCCGAACATCAGGTGCCACCACCAAAGATTCCTACGTGTAGCCCATAGAACCCCAAAAGCAACGGGAGGAGTTCTGGTCACATACTCCCTCAAAATGACATCCTGGCCTTCTTCTGGAACTCCCTCCCCTCTCAGACTCTCAAGGTTTCCTCCAGCGTGTCGGCTCCCACAGAGCAGACCTTTGGTCTGAGACCTGACTGTCCAGAAGCCAGGCATGCTGCCGCGTGGCGGCGGTGTCACGGCTCGGGACAAGAGGAGGCCCCACGGTGCGGGCTGGGGCGCCAGGCACCGCGGCGGGCGCCGAGGGTGGGGGTCCCCCCACCCCGGGCCGCCCCCGCACTCCCAGAAACGCGACAGAACCAGAGGCAAAAAAAAAAAGAAGAAGCCTACGGCACCCGGTATTCCCGGGCGGTCTCCCATCCAAGTTCTAACCAGGCCCGACCCTGCTTAGCTTCCGAGACCAGACGGGATCGGGCGCGTTCGGGGTGGTGTGGCCGTGGACGGCGGAGGGCGCCCCTGCCCCGCTCAAGAAGCCGAGCCTCTCCGCGCTTCCCCGCCGCCTCCTCCCGCCCCAGGCCCCGCGCCGGGTCGGGCCTGTTGAGTTCGCCGGCCGGGTCCCGCGGGCTCCGAGGGACGAAGGTGACAGGCGGGGCGGGCAGGGAGCGGCGGGCCGGGGTTGGGGGCTGTCTCTGTATACACACACACTCACACGCACTCACTCACTCACTCACACTCACACAAGATGCGCCTCCACGGCTGGACCCGCCAAGGTGGAGACCTTCAAGCCCCCCTCCTCTCCTTGCCTGGCCTCCTTCACCTCCCCGCCCCCCACCCCCAGCGCGCCGGGGCCGCTGACTGCGCACGGGCGGGAGGGGCGGGGCGCTCGCCCTTTGACCCCAGCCAGGGGCGGCCCTCCCCCACAACCCCTTTCAGCTGCGCCCCCCACCCTGTGGCCTGGCGGCCGCCTATTCCCCCGGGCCAGGGCTGGGGCACAGCGCACGGGGGAGGGGAGCCAGTGTATGGGGCGTCTCTCTCTCTCGGGATGTGTCCCATGGGTGGGGTGGGGTGGCGTGGTTTGTGGGGCGCTGAAGAAATCAGTCCCCTCCATCTCCTCCCTCTGGAAAACACCCAAGCCCTTGGAGAACTGCCCGCACCTCTACCTACCGTGGGGGCCGGGACCCTCCTCTGTGTCCTCCTGTGGCCCAGTCCAAGGGGCCTGGGCCTGGCCGGGGCTGCATTGGACCCCAACCACCCTGGCGTGTGGACTCGCCAAAAATCGGCGATTAGATATTGGATTCCAGCGTCATTGAGGTCATTTCACTAATGAGTGCACCGCAAAGAGTTTCCTAATCCATCTGTGAGGGTGGCAACCGAAAGAGAATTTTAGAGCTGACAGAATAGGCGAGGAAAGGCATAGGAGATTTCCACACCCAGTAAGGAAGCCTTTCCCGAAGTGGAAGAAAGAAAGGAGCAAACAGAGACACCGGTAGCCCGCCCGGATCAGAGTCTGCCCCTGAGAGAAAGTACCCTGACCAGGTTCACCCGTGGGTGGGTCGCGAGCTAGCGGCATTCAGAAGAGCGAGGCCCGCAGTCTGTGCAGAAGACACCTGCACTCGGGTGTGTGTGGCGGCACAATTCACAAGCAGCTCCAGATGTTAAACCAAGGAGAAGCCAGGGAGTTCCCAACGCCCCAGGTGTCCTCAGCCCACGACTGGCTGCTGTGGGAATGCGAAGCCCGGCTCCTGGTCTCAGAGCGGGGCAACCAGGAGGTGTGATGTCCACCCCGGCGTTCCCAGGAGGATCAGACTGAAGCTGGGACTTGGCCTGAAAGTGTCCCCTCGCATGGCCACCCCCTTCCCCTTCCTGCTCCTCTACTCCTGGTGCCCCTCCATCCAGGGGCCAGACCTTAAAGAGTCACCCGCAAGAGAATCCTGGTCCCAAAGGAGCCTTCTGGGGGACCCCTGCTGAGAGAGGTTGTGGGCCTGGCCCGCTGGGGCTCTGCCCGACCCAGGGCTGAGAGATGCAACCTCCCAGCTCTGGGTCCCTGCAGGAAGTGTTGGCAAGCACAGGGCCAGTCCTCCAAAGGCCCAGGTGCAGGGAGCCCAGGCCAAGCAGCCTGTGGAAGAAGCCACATGCTGTGCCACCCCGGGGAACACGACTGCAGGCCACGGCCCTTCCCACCTCCTCCTCCTCCTCCTCCTCCTCCTCCTCCTCCTCCTCCTCCTCCTCCCACCCCGCCCCCGCCCCCGCCCCCACATGGCACAGGGCCCAGAGACACCTCAGACACTTGCTACCCAAAGTGCAAAGGGCATCAGTTGCTCCTCCAAACCCCCCCCCCAGCCCAGCAGACCGCGTTGTCCAGCCAGCCCCCGGGCCTCCCTGGGGAGCCCAGCACAAAAGTGCAGACACCCACCGGACCCTCAATCTCAGTTTTCGGATGTTTTTGCCACTCTAAGGACCCGCAGGCCAGCTGGGCCTTCTGGCAGGACAGAGAGCCCCGGAATCCGACGTGGAGAGCTGGGTGTACGTCCCCATGAGGAGGCGGTCCCCACCTCCGCGGCTATCCCCTTGCGGGGAGCGGCAACCGCGGGGCCTCAGAGAAGACACCAGGCTGGGCCCCCACGGCACAGCGGGAGCACGTCCCCCGCAGGCCACTTAGCGACGGCGGCCAGCCGGCGGACGGTTGGGTTGCGCGAGACGCTGCGGCCGCCCTGCTACCGGGTTCCTGGGAGGGCGTCCTGGAAGCAGCGTCCACACCAAGCCCTTGGAAGGCCCAGGCGACGGAGGAGCCCCGTCAGGCAGGGGCCGAGGACGGTGACGGCCCGGGCGGGGAGGAGCGTGTCAGGCAGGGGCAGAGGACGGTGACAGGTGACAGGCCGGGCGGGAAGGAGTCAGTCAGGCAGGGGCCGTGGAGGAGACGGGCTGGGTAAGGGTTAGGGTTAGTGTCAGGGCACAAGTCACAATCGCAAAGACCTGGAAGCCACCCGAGTGCCCATCGACCCACGAGTGGGTAAGTAAAATGTGGCCCGTGGACACCACGGAGTGCTATTCGGCTATGAGGAGCAGCGGTGAGGGGGCACCTCTCGTGGTTCTCCTGGCCAGAGCTGGAACCCGTTCCAGTAAGCCAAGTATCCCAAGAATGGACACACGAGCACCACGTGCTCGCGCTCACCAGAAAATGGGTACGAACCGATGGACACCTAAGTGGACACAGAGGAATCACCTTCTTCGGGTGGGTGTCGGGCGGGTGGGGGGAGGGGATGGGCATACACATCCATTAGGAATGGGGTGGGTACGCACCGACTGGGGGATGGGCGCACTTGAAGCTCTGACCCGAGGGGGGAGGCTGGGAGAGGGCAACGCACCCGACCTTAACATTGGTGCCCCCACAATATGCTGGAACAACATGAGAGGTAAATGAATAAGAACACGGGGGGGGGAGGGGGGCACGGGCAACACATGTCACCTTAACACTTGGACTCCCATCATCTGCTTGAAAAGAGAGAGAAAAGAAAATGCAATAATAGAGATAAGAGACACTTTTTAAAAATAATGAATCCGGCCGGGCGCTGTGGCTCACGCCTGTAATCCTAGCTCTTGGGAGGCCGAGGCGGGCGGATTGCTCAAGGTCAGGAGTTCAAAACCAGCCTGAGCAAGAGCGAGACCCCGTCTCTACTATAAATAGAAAGAAATTAATTGGCCAACTGATATATATATAAAAAATTAGCGGGGCATGGTGGCGCATGCCTGCAGTCCCAGCTACCCGGGAGGCTGAGGCAGAAGGATCACTCGAGCCCAGGAGTTTGAAGTTGCTGTGAGCTAGGCTGACGCCACGGCACTCACTCTAGCCTGGGCAACAAACCGAGACTCTGTCTCAAAAAAAAAAAAAAAAATGAATCCGAAGAGAAAAGTAAAAGGAGGCCTGTGGAGCAGGTCTGGGTGTGACTCCGGATCCCCGAACATCAGGTGCCACCACCAAAGATTCCTACGTGTAGCCCATAGAACCCCAAAAGCAACGGGAGGAGTTCTGGTCACATACTCCCTCAAAATGACATCCTGGCCTTCTTCTGGAACTCCCTCCCCTCTCAGACTCTCAAGGTTTCCTCCAGCGTGTCGGCTCCCACAGAGCAGACCTTTGGTCTGAGACCTGACTGTCCAGAAGCCAGGCATGCTGCCGCGTGGCGGCGGTGTCACGGCTCGGGACAAGAGGAGGCCCCACGGTGCGGGCTGGGGCGCCAGGCACCGCGGCGGGCGCCGAGGGTGGGGGTCCCCCCACCCCGGGCCGCCCCCGCACTCCCAGAAACGCGACAGAACCAGAGGCAAAAAAAAAAAGAAGAAGCCTACGGCACCCGGTATTCCCGGGCGGTCTCCCATCCAAGTTCTAACCAGGCCCGACCCTGCTTAGCTTCCGAGACCAGACGGGATCGGGCGCGTTCGGGGTGGTGTGGCCGTGGACGGCGGAGGGCGCCCCTGCCCCGCTCAAGAAGCCGAGCCTCTCCGCGCTTCCCCGCCGCCTCCTCCCGCCCCAGGCCCCGCGCCGGGTCGGGCCTGTTGAGTTCGCCGGCCGGGTCCCGCGGGCTCCGAGGGACGAAGGTGACAGGCGGGGCGGGCAGGGAGCGGCGGGCCGGGGTTGGGGGCTGTCTCTGTATACACACACACTCACACGCACTCACTCACTCACTCACACTCACACAAGATGCGCCTCCACGGCTGGACCCGCCAAGGTGGAGACCTTCAAGCCCCCCTCCTCTCCTTGCCTGGCCTCCTTCACCTCCCCGCCCCCCACCCCCAGCGCGCCGGGGCCGCTGACTGCGCACGGGCGGGAGGGGCGGGGCGCTCGCCCTTTGACCCCAGCCAGGGGCGGCCCTCCCCCACAACCCCTTTCAGCTGCGCCCCCCACCCTGTGGCCTGGCGGCCGCCTATTCCCCCGGGCCAGGGCTGGGGCACAGCGCACGGGGGAGGGGAGCCAGTGTATGGGGCGTCTCTCTCTCTCGGGATGTGTCCCATGGGTGGGGTGGGGTGGCGTGGTTTGTGGGGCGCTGAAGAAATCAGTCCCCTCCATCTCCTCCCTCTGGAAAACACCCAAGCCCTTGGAGAACTGCCCGCACCTCTACCTACCGTGGGGGCCGGGACCCTCCTCTGTGTCCTCCTGTGGCCCAGTCCAAGGGGCCTGGGCCTGGCCGGGGCTGCATTGGACCCCAACCACCCTGGCGTGTGGACTCGCCAAAAATCGGCGATTAGATATTGGATTCCAGCGTCATTGAGGTCATTTCACTAATGAGTGCACCGCAAAGAGTTTCCTAATCCATCTGTGAGGGTGGCAACCGAAAGAGAATTTTAGAGCTGACAGAATAGGCGAGGAAAGGCATAGGAGATTTCCACACCCAGTAAGGAAGCCTTTCCCGAAGTGGAAGAAAGAAAGGAGCAAACAGAGACACCGGTAGCCCGCCCGGATCAGAGTCTGCCCCTGAGAGAAAGTACCCTGACCAGGTTCACCCGTGGGTGGGTCGCGAGCTAGCGGCATTCAGAAGAGCGAGGCCCGCAGTCTGTGCAGAAGACACCTGCACTCGGGTGTGTGTGGCGGCACAATTCACAAGCAGCTCCAGATGTTAAACCAAGGAGAAGCCAGGGAGTTCCCAACGCCCCAGGTGTCCTCAGCCCACGACTGGCTGCTGTGGGAATGCGAAGCCCGGCTCCTGGTCTCAGAGCGGGGCAACCAGGAGGTGTGATGTCCACCCCGGCGTTCCCAGGAGGATCAGACTGAAGCTGGGACTTGGCCTGAAAGTGTCCCCTCGCATGGCCACCCCCTTCCCCTTCCTGCTCCTCTACTCCTGGTGCCCCTCCATCCAGGGGCCAGACCTTAAAGAGTCACCCGCAAGAGAATCCTGGTCCCAAAGGAGCCTTCTGGGGGACCCCTGCTGAGAGAGGTTGTGGGCCTGGCCCGCTGGGGCTCTGCCCGACCCAGGGCTGAGAGATGCAACCTCCCAGCTCTGGGTCCCTGCAGGAAGTGTTGGCAAGCACAGGGCCAGTCCTCCAAAGGCCCAGGTGCAGGGAGCCCAGGCCAAGCAGCCTGTGGAAGAAGCCACATGCTGTGCCACCCCGGGGAACACGACTGCAGGCCACGGCCCTTCCCACCTCCTCCTCCTCCTCCTCCTCCTCCTCCTCCTCCTCCTCCTCCTCCTCCCACCCCGCCCCCGCCCCCGCCCCCACATGGCACAGGGCCCAGAGACACCTCAGACACTTGCTACCCAAAGTGCAAAGGGCATCAGTTGCTCCTCCAAACCCCCCCCCAGCCCAGCAGACCGCGTTGTCCAGCCAGCCCCCGGGCCTCCCTGGGGAGCCCAGCACAAAAGTGCAGACACCCACCGGACCCTCAATCTCAGTTTTCGGATGTTTTTGCCACTCTAAGGACCCGCAGGCCAGCTGGGCCTTCTGGCAGGACAGAGAGCCCCGGAATCCGACGTGGAGAGCTGGGTGTACGTCCCCATGAGGAGGCGGTCCCCACCTCCGCGGCTATCCCCTTGCGGGGAGCGGCAGCCGCGGGGCCTCAGAGAAGACACCAGGCTGGGCCCCCACGGCACAGCGGGAGCACGTCCCCCGCAGGCCACTTAGCGACGGCGGCCAGCCGGCGGACGGTTGGGTTGCGCGAGACGCTGCGGCCGCCCTGCTACCGGGTTCCTGGGAGGGCGTCCTGGAAGCAGCGTCCACACCAAGCCCTTGGAAGGCCCAGGCGACGGAGGAGCCCCGTCAGGCAGGGGCCGAGGACGGTGACGGCCCGGGCGGGGAGGAGCGTGTCAGGCAGGGGCAGAGGACGGTGACAGGTGACAGGCCGGGCGGGAAGGAGTCAGTCAGGCAGGGGCCGTGGAGGAGACGGGCTGGGTAAGGGTTAGGGTTAGTGTCAGGGCACAAGTCACAATCGCAAAGACCTGGAAGCCACCCGAGTGCCCATCGACCCACGAGTGGGTAAGTAAAATGTGGCCCGTGGACACCACGGAGTGCTATTCGGCTATGAGGAGCAGCGGTGAGGGGGCACCTCTCGTGGTTCTCCTGGCCAGAGCTGGAACCCGTTCCAGTAAGCCAAGTATCCCAAGAATGGACACACGAGCACCACGTGCTCGCGCTCACCAGCAAATGGGTACGAACCGATGGACACCTAAGTGGACACAGAGGAATCACCTTCTTCGGGTGGGTGTCGGGCGGGTGGGGGGAGGGGATGGGCATACACATCCATTAGGAATGGGGTGGGTACGCACCGACTGGGGGATGGGCGCACTTGAAGCTCTGACCCGAGGGGGGAGGCTGGGAGAGGGCAACGCACCCGACCTTAACATTGGTGCCCCCACAATATGCTGGAACAACATGAGAGGTAAATGAATAAGAACACGGGGGGGGAGGGGGGCACGGGCAACACATGTCACCTTAACACTTGGACTCCCATCATCTGCTTGAAAAGAGAGAGAAAAGAAAATGCAATAATAGAGATAAGAGACACTTTTTAAAAATAATGAATCCGGCCGGGCGCTGTGGCTCACGCCTGTAATCCTAGCTCTTGGGAGGCCGAGGCGGGCGGATTGCTCAAGGTCAGGAGTTCAAAACCAGCCTGAGCAAGAGCGAGACCCCGTCTCTACTATAAATAGAAAGAAATTAATTGGCCAACTGATATATATATAAAAAATTAGCGGGGCATGGTGGCGCATGCCTGCAGTCCCAGCTACCCGGGAGGCTGAGGCAGAAGGATCACTCGAGCCCAGGAGTTTGAAGTTGCTGTGAGCTAGGCTGACGCCACGGCACTCACTCTAGCCTGGGCAACAAACCGAGACTCTGTCTCAAAAAAAAAAAAAAAAATGAATCCGAAGAGAAAAGTAAAAGGAGGCCTGTGGAGCAGGTCTGGGTGTGACTCCGGATCCCCGAACATCAGGTGCCACCACCAAAGATTCCTACGTGTAGCCCATAGAACCCCAAAAGCAACGGGAGGAGTTCTGGTCACATACTCCCTCAAAATGACATCCTGGCCTTCTTCTGGAACTCCCTCCCCTCTCAGACTCTCAAGGTTTCCTCCAGCGTGTCGGCTCCCACAGAGCAGACCTTTGGTCTGAGACCTGACTGTCCAGAAGCCAGGCATGCTGCCGCGTGGCGGCGGTGTCACGGCTCGGGACAAGAGGAGGCCCCACGGTGCGGGCTGGGGCGCCAGGCACCGCGGCGGGCGCCGAGGGTGGGGGTCCCCCCACCCCGGGCCGCCCCCGCACTCCCAGAAACGCGACAGAACCAGAGGCAAAAAAAAAAAGAAGAAGCCTACGGCACCCGGTATTCCCGGGCGGTCTCCCATCCAAGTTCTAACCAGGCCCGACCCTGCTTAGCTTCCGAGACCAGACGGGATCGGGCGCGTTCGGGGTGGTGTGGCCGTGGACGGCGGAGGGCGCCCCTGCCCCGCTCAAGAAGCCGAGCCTCTCCGCGCTTCCCCGCCGCCTCCTCCCGCCCCAGGCCCCGCGCCGGGTCGGGCCTGTTGAGTTCGCCGGCCGGGTCCCGCGGGCTCCGAGGGACGAAGGTGACAGGCGGGGCGGGCAGGGAGCGGCGGGCCGGGGTTGGGGGCTGTCTCTGTATACACACACACTCACACGCACTCACTCACTCACTCACACTCACACAAGATGCGCCTCCACGGCTGGACCCGCCAAGGTGGAGACCTTCAAGCCCCCCTCCTCTCCTTGCCTGGCCTCCTTCACCTCCCCGCCCCCCACCCCCAGCGCGCCGGGGCCGCTGACTGCGCACGGGCGGGAGGGGCGGGGCGCTCGCCCTTTGACCCCAGCCAGGGGCGGCCCTCCCCCACAACCCCTTTCAGCTGCGCCCCCCACCCTGTGGCCTGGCGGCCGCCTATTCCCCCGGGCCAGGGCTGGGGCACAGCGCACGGGGGAGGGGAGCCAGTGTATGGGGCGTCTCTCTCTCTCGGGATGTGTCCCATGGGTGGGGTGGGGTGGCGTGGTTTGTGGGGCGCTGAAGAAATCAGTCCCCTCCATCTCCTCCCTCTGGAAAACACCCAAGCCCTTGGAGAACTGCCCGCACCTCTACCTACCGTGGGGGCCGGGACCCTCCTCTGTGTCCTCCTGTGGCCCAGTCCAAGGGGCCTGGGCCTGGCCGGGGCTGCATTGGACCCCAACCACCCTGGCGTGTGGACTCGCCAAAAATCGGCGATTAGATATTGGATTCCAGCGTCATTGAGGTCATTTCACTAATGAGTGCACCGCAAAGAGTTTCCTAATCCATCTGTGAGGGTGGCAACCGAAAGAGAATTTTAGAGCTGACAGAATAGGCGAGGAAAGGCATAGGAGATTTCCACACCCAGTAAGGAAGCCTTTCCCGAAGTGGAAGAAAGAAAGGAGCAAACAGAGACACCGGTAGCCCGCCCGGATCAGAGTCTGCCCCTGAGAGAAAGTACCCTGACCAGGTTCACCCGTGGGTGGGTCGCGAGCTAGCGGCATTCAGAAGAGCGAGGCCCGCAGTCTGTGCAGAAGACACCTGCACTCGGGTGTGTGTGGCGGCACAATTCACAAGCAGCTCCAGATGTTAAACCAAGGAGAAGCCAGGGAGTTCCCAACGCCCCAGGTGTCCTCAGCCCACGACTGGCTGCTGTGGGAATGCGAAGCCCGGCTCCTGGTCTCAGAGCGGGGCAACCAGGAGGTGTGATGTCCACCCCGGCGTTCCCAGGAGGATCAGACTGAAGCTGGGACTTGGCCTGAAAGTGTCCCCTCGCATGGCCACCCCCTTCCCCTTCCTGCTCCTCTACTCCTGGTGCCCCTCCATCCAGGGGCCAGACCTTAAAGAGTCACCCGCAAGAGAATCCTGGTCCCAAAGGAGCCTTCTGGGGGACCCCTGCTGAGAGAGGTTGTGGGCCTGGCCCGCTGGGGCTCTGCCCGACCCAGGGCTGAGAGATGCAACCTCCCAGCTCTGGGTCCCTGCAGGAAGTGTTGGCAAGCACAGGGCCAGTCCTCCAAAGGCCCAGGTGCAGGGAGCCCAGGCCAAGCAGCCTGTGGAAGAAGCCACATGCTGTGCCACCCCGGGGAACACGACTGCAGGCCACGGCCCTTCCCACCTCCTCCTCCTCCTCCTCCTCCTCCTCCTCCTCCTCCTCCTCCTCCTCCTCCTCCCACCCCGCCCCCGCCCCCGCCCCCACATGGCACAGGGCCCAGAGACACCTCAGACACTTGCTACCCAAAGTGCAAAGGGCATCAGTTGCTCCTCCAAACCCCCCCCCCAGCCCAGCAGACCGCGTTGTCCAGCCAGCCCCCGGGCCTCCCTGGGGAGCCCAGCACAAAAGTGCAGACACCCACCGGACCCTCAATCTCAGTTTTCGGATGTTTTTGCCACTCTAAGGACCCGCAGGCCAGCTGGGCCTTCTGGCAGGACAGAGAGCCCCGGAATCCGACGTGGAGAGCTGGGTGTACGTCCCCATGAGGAGGCGGTCCCCACCTCCGCGGCTATCCCCTTGCGGGGAGCGGCAGCCGCGGGGCCTCAGAGAAGACACCAGGCTGGGCCCCCACGGCACAGCGGGAGCACGTCCCCCGCAGGCCACTTAGCGACGGCGGCCAGCCGGCGGACGGTTGGGTTGCGCGAGACGCTGCGGCCGCCCTGCTACCGGGTTCCTGGGAGGGCGTCCTGGAAGCAGCGTCCACACCAAGCCCTTGGAAGGCCCAGGCGACGGAGGAGCCCCGTCAGGCAGGGGCCGAGGACGGTGACGGCCCGGGCGGGGAGGAGCGTGTCAGGCAGGGGCAGAGGACGGTGACAGGTGACAGGCCGGGCGGGAAGGAGTCAGTCAGGCAGGGGCCGTGGAGGAGACGGGCTGGGTAAGGGTTAGGGTTAGTGTCAGGGCACAAGTCACAATCGCAAAGACCTGGAAGCCACCCGAGTGCCCATCGACCCACGAGTGGGTAAGTAAAATGTGGCCCGTGGACACCACGGAGTGCTATTCGGCTATGAGGAGCAGCGGTGAGGGGGCACCTCTCGTGGTTCTCCTGGCCAGAGCTGGAACCCGTTCCAGTAAGCCAAGTATCCCAAGAATGGACACACGAGCACCACGTGCTCGCGCTCACCAGCAAATGGGTACGAACCGATGGACACCTAAGTGGACACAGAGGAATCACCTTCTTCGGGTGGGTGTCGGGCGGGTGGGGGGAGGGGATGGGCATACACATCCATTAGGAATGGGGTGGGTACGCACCGACTGGGGGATGGGCGCACTTGAAGCTCTGACCCGAGGGGGGAGGCTGGGAGAGGGCAACGCACCCGACCTTAACATTGGTGCCCCCACAATATGCTGGAACAACATGAGAGGTAAATGAATAAGAACACGGGGGGGGGGAGGGGGGCACGGGCAACACATGTCACCTTAACACTTGGACTCCCATCATCTGCTTGAAAAGAGAGAGAAAAGAAAATGCAATAATAGAGATAAGAGACACTTTTTAAAAATAATGAATCCGGCCGGGCGCTGTGGCTCACGCCTGTAATCCTAGCTCTTGGGAGGCCGAGGCGGGCGGATTGCTCAAGGTCAGGAGTTCAAAACCAGCCTGAGCAAGAGCGAGACCCCGTCTCTACTATAAATAGAAAGAAATTAATTGGCCAACTGATATATATATAAAAAATTAGCGGGGCATGGTGGCGCATGCCTGCAGTCCCAGCTACCCGGGAGGCTGAGGCAGAAGGATCACTCGAGCCCAGGAGTTTGAAGTTGCTGTGAGCTAGGCTGACGCCACGGCACTCACTCTAGCCTGGGCAACAAACCGAGACTCTGTCTCAAAAAAAAAAAAAAAAATGAATCCGAAGAGAAAAGTAAAAGGAGGCCTGTGGAGCAGGTCTGGGTGTGACTCCGGATCCCCGAACATCAGGTGCCACCACCAAAGATTCCTACGTGTAGCCCATAGAACCCCAAAAGCAACGGGAGGAGTTCTGGTCACATACTCCCTCAAAATGACATCCTGGCCTTCTTCTGGAACTCCCTCCCCTCTCAGACTCTCAAGGTTTCCTCCAGCGTGTCGGCTCCCACAGAGCAGACCTTTGGTCTGAGACCTGACTGTCCAGAAGCCAGGCATGCTGCCGCGTGGCGGCGGTGTCACGGCTCGGGACAAGAGGAGGCCCCACGGTGCGGGCTGGGGCGCCAGGCACCGCGGCGGGCGCCGAGGGTGGGGGTCCCCCCACCCCGGGCCGCCCCCGCACTCCCAGAAACGCGACAGAACCAGAGGCAAAAAAAAAAAGAAGAAGCCTACGGCACCCGGTATTCCCGGGCGGTCTCCCATCCAAGTTCTAACCAGGCCCGACCCTGCTTAGCTTCCGAGACCAGACGGGATCGGGCGCGTTCGGGGTGGTGTGGCCGTGGACGGCGGAGGGCGCCCCTGCCCCGCTCAAGAAGCCGAGCCTCTCCGCGCTTCCCCGCCGCCTCCTCCCGCCCCAGGCCCCGCGCCGGGTCGGGCCTGTTGAGTTCGCCGGCCGGGTCCCGCGGGCTCCGAGGGACGAAGGTGACAGGCGGGGCGGGCAGGGAGCGGCGGGCCGGGGTTGGGGGCTGTCTCTGTATACACACACACTCACACGCACTCACTCACTCACTCACACTCACACAAGATGCGCCTCCACGGCTGGACCCGCCAAGGTGGAGACCTTCAAGCCCCCCTCCTCTCCTTGCCTGGCCTCCTTCACCTCCCCGCCCCCCACCCCCAGCGCGCCGGGGCCGCTGACTGCGCACGGGCGGGAGGGGCGGGGCGCTCGCCCTTTGACCCCAGCCAGGGGCGGCCCTCCCCCACAACCCCTTTCAGCTGCGCCCCCCACCCTGTGGCCTGGCGGCCGCCTATTCCCCCGGGCCAGGGCTGGGGCACAGCGCACGGGGGAGGGGAGCCAGTGTATGGGGCGTCTCTCTCTCTCGGGATGTGTCCCATGGGTGGGGTGGGGTGGCGTGGTTTGTGGGGCGCTGAAGAAATCAGTCCCCTCCATCTCCTCCCTCTGGAAAACACCCAAGCCCTTGGAGAACTGCCCGCACCTCTACCTACCGTGGGGGCCGGGACCCTCCTCTGTGTCCTCCTGTGGCCCAGTCCAAGGGGCCTGGGCCTGGCCGGGGCTGCATTGGACCCCAACCACCCTGGCGTGTGGACTCGCCAAAAATCGGCGATTAGATATTGGATTCCAGCGTCATTGAGGTCATTTCACTAATGAGTGCACCGCAAAGAGTTTCCTAATCCATCTGTGAGGGTGGCAACCGAAAGAGAATTTTAGAGCTGACAGAATAGGCGAGGAAAGGCATAGGAGATTTCCACACCCAGTAAGGAAGCCTTTCCCGAAGTGGAAGAAAGAAAGGAGCAAACAGAGACACCGGTAGCCCGCCCGGATCAGAGTCTGCCCCTGAGAGAAAGTACCCTGACCAGGTTCACCCGTGGGTGGGTCGCGAGCTAGCGGCATTCAGAAGAGCGAGGCCCGCAGTCTGTGCAGAAGACACCTGCACTCGGGTGTGTGTGGCGGCACAATTCACAAGCAGCTCCAGATGTTAAACCAAGGAGAAGCCAGGGAGTTCCCAACGCCCCAGGTGTCCTCAGCCCACGACTGGCTGCTGTGGGAATGCGAAGCCCGGCTCCTGGTCTCAGAGCGGGGCAACCAGGAGGTGTGATGTCCACCCCGGCGTTCCCAGGAGGATCAGACTGAAGCTGGGACTTGGCCTGAAAGTGTCCCCTCGCATGGCCACCCCCTTCCCCTTCCTGCTCCTCTACTCCTGGTGCCCCTCCATCCAGGGGCCAGACCTTAAAGAGTCACCCGCAAGAGAATCCTGGTCCCAAAGGAGCCTTCTGGGGGACCCCTGCTGAGAGAGGTTGTGGGCCTGGCCCGCTGGGGCTCTGCCCGACCCAGGGCTGAGAGATGCAACCTCCCAGCTCTGGGTCCCTGCAGGAAGTGTTGGCAAGCACAGGGCCAGTCCTCCAAAGGCCCAGGTGCAGGGAGCCCAGGCCAAGCAGCCTGTGGAAGAAGCCACATGCTGTGCCACCCCGGGGAACACGACTGCAGGCCACGGCCCTTCCCACCTCCTCCTCCTCCTCCTCCTCCTCCTCCTCCTCCTCCTCCTCCTCCTCCTCCCACCCCGCCCCCGCCCCCGCCCCCACATGGCACAGGGCCCAGAGACACCTCAGACACTTGCTACCCAAAGTGCAAAGGGCATCAGTTGCTCCTCCAAACCCCCCCCCCAGCCCAGCAGACCGCGTTGTCCAGCCAGCCCCCGGGCCTCCCTGGGGAGCCCAGCACAAAAGTGCAGACACCCACCGGACCCTCAATCTCAGTTTTCGGATGTTTTTGCCACTCTAAGGACCCGCAGGCCAGCTGGGCCTTCTGGCAGGACAGAGAGCCCCGGAATCCGACGTGGAGAGCTGGGTGTACGTCCCCATGAGGAGGCGGTCCCCACCTCCGCGGCTATCCCCTTGCGGGGAGCGGCAGCCGCGGGGCCTCAGAGAAGACACCAGGCTGGGCCCCCACGGCACAGCGGGAGCACGTCCCCCGCAGGCCACTTAGCGACGGCGGCCAGCCGGCGGACGGTTGGGTTGCGCGAGACGCTGCGGCCGCCCTGCTACCGGGTTCCTGGGAGGGCGTCCTGGAAGCAGCGTCCACACCAAGCCCTTGGAAGGCCCAGGCGACGGAGGAGCCCCGTCAGGCAGGGGCCGAGGACGGTGACGGCCCGGGCGGGGAGGAGCGTGTCAGGCAGGGGCAGAGGACGGTGACAGGTGACAGGCCGGGCGGGAAGGAGTCAGTCAGGCAGGGGCCGTGGAGGAGACGGGCTGGGTAAGGGTTAGGGTTAGTGTCAGGGCACAAGTCACAATCGCAAAGACCTGGAAGCCACCCGAGTGCCCATCGACCCACGAGTGGGTAAGTAAAATGTGGCCCGTGGACACCACGGAGTGCTATTCGGCTATGAGGAGCAGCGGTGAGGGGGCACCTCTCGTGGTTCTCCTGGCCAGAGCTGGAACCCGTTCCAGTAAGCCAAGTATCCCAAGAATGGACACACGAGCACCACGTGCTCGCGCTCACCAGCAAATGGGTACGAACCGATGGACACCTAAGTGGACACAGAGGAATCACCTTCTTCGGGTGGGTGTCGGGCGGGTGGGGGGAGGGGATGGGCATACACATCCATTAGGAATGGGGTGGGTACGCACCGACTGGGGGATGGGCGCACTTGAAGCTCTGACCCGAGGGGGGAGGCTGGGAGAGGGCAACGCACCCGACCTTAACATTGGTGCCCCCACAATATGCTGGAACAACATGAGAGGTAAATGAATAAGAACACGGGGGGGGGGAGGGGGGCACGGGCAACACATGTCACCTTAACACTTGGACTCCCATCATCTGCTTGAAAAGAGAGAGAAAAGAAAATGCAATAATAGAGATAAGAGACACTTTTTAAAAATAATGAATCCGGCCGGGCGCTGTGGCTCACGCCTGTAATCCTAGCTCTTGGGAGGCCGAGGCGGGCGGATTGCTCAAGGTCAGGAGTTCAAAACCAGCCTGAGCAAGAGCGAGACCCCGTCTCTACTATAAATAGAAAGAAATTAATTGGCCAACTGATATATATATAAAAAATTAGCGGGGCATGGTGGCGCATGCCTGCAGTCCCAGCTACCCGGGAGGCTGAGGCAGAAGGATCACTCGAGCCCAGGAGTTTGAAGTTGCTGTGAGCTAGGCTGACGCCACGGCACTCACTCTAGCCTGGGCAACAAACCGAGACTCTGTCTCAAAAAAAAAAAAAAAAATGAATCCGAAGAGAAAAGTAAAAGGAGGCCTGTGGAGCAGGTCTGGGTGTGACTCCGGATCCCCGAACATCAGGTGCCACCACCAAAGATTCCTACGTGTAGCCCATAGAACCCCAAAAGCAACGGGAGGAGTTCTGGTCACATACTCCCTCAAAATGACATCCTGGCCTTCTTCTGGAACTCCCTCCCCTCTCAGACTCTCAAGGTTTCCTCCAGCGTGTCGGCTCCCACAGAGCAGACCTTTGGTCTGAGACCTGACTGTCCAGAAGCCAGGCATGCTGCCGCGTGGCGGCGGTGTCACGGCTCGGGACAAGAGGAGGCCCCACGGTGCGGGCTGGGGCGCCAGGCACCGCGGCGGGCGCCGAGGGTGGGGGTCCCCCCACCCCGGGCCGCCCCCGCACTCCCAGAAACGCGACAGAACCAGAGGCAAAAAAAAAAAGAAGAAGCCTACGGCACCCGGTATTCCCGGGCGGTCTCCCATCCAAGTTCTAACCAGGCCCGACCCTGCTTAGCTTCCGAGACCAGACGGGATCGGGCGCGTTCGGGGTGGTGTGGCCGTGGACGGCGGAGGGCGCCCCTGCCCCGCTCAAGAAGCCGAGCCTCTCCGCGCTTCCCCGCCGCCTCCTCCCGCCCCAGGCCCCGCGCCGGGTCGGGCCTGTTGAGTTCGCCGGCCGGGTCCCGCGGGCTCCGAGGGACGAAGGTGACAGGCGGGGCGGGCAGGGAGCGGCGGGCCGGGGTTGGGGGCTGTCTCTGTATACACACACACTCACACGCACTCACTCACTCACTCACACTCACACAAGATGCGCCTCCACGGCTGGACCCGCCAAGGTGGAGACCTTCAAGCCCCCCTCCTCTCCTTGCCTGGCCTCCTTCACCTCCCCGCCCCCCACCCCCAGCGCGCCGGGGCCGCTGACTGCGCACGGGCGGGAGGGGCGGGGCGCTCGCCCTTTGACCCCAGCCAGGGGCGGCCCTCCCCCACAACCCCTTTCAGCTGCGCCCCCCACCCTGTGGCCTGGCGGCCGCCTATTCCCCCGGGCCAGGGCTGGGGCACAGCGCACGGGGGAGGGGAGCCAGTGTATGGGGCGTCTCTCTCTCTCGGGATGTGTCCCATGGGTGGGGTGGGGTGGCGTGGTTTGTGGGGCGCTGAAGAAATCAGTCCCCTCCATCTCCTCCCTCTGGAAAACACCCAAGCCCTTGGAGAACTGCCCGCACCTCTACCTACCGTGGGGGCCGGGACCCTCCTCTGTGTCCTCCTGTGGCCCAGTCCAAGGGGCCTGGGCCTGGCCGGGGCTGCATTGGACCCCAACCACCCTGGCGTGTGGACTCGCCAAAAATCGGCGATTAGATATTGGATTCCAGCGTCATTGAGGTCATTTCACTAATGAGTGCACCGCAAAGAGTTTCCTAATCCATCTGTGAGGGTGGCAACCGAAAGAGAATTTTAGAGCTGACAGAATAGGCGAGGAAAGGCATAGGAGATTTCCACACCCAGTAAGGAAGCCTTTCCCGAAGTGGAAGAAAGAAAGGAGCAAACAGAGACACCGGTAGCCCGCCCGGATCAGAGTCTGCCCCTGAGAGAAAGTACCCTGACCAGGTTCACCCGTGGGTGGGTCGCGAGCTAGCGGCATTCAGAAGAGCGAGGCCCGCAGTCTGTGCAGAAGACACCTGCACTCGGGTGTGTGTGGCGGCACAATTCACAAGCAGCTCCAGATGTTAAACCAAGGAGAAGCCAGGGAGTTCCCAACGCCCCAGGTGTCCTCAGCCCACGACTGGCTGCTGTGGGAATGCGAAGCCCGGCTCCTGGTCTCAGAGCGGGGCAACCAGGAGGTGTGATGTCCACCCCGGCGTTCCCAGGAGGATCAGACTGAAGCTGGGACTTGGCCTGAAAGTGTCCCCTCGCATGGCCACCCCCTTCCCCTTCCTGCTCCTCTACTCCTGGTGCCCCTCCATCCAGGGGCCAGACCTTAAAGAGTCACCCGCAAGAGAATCCTGGTCCCAAAGGAGCCTTCTGGGGGACCCCTGCTGAGAGAGGTTGTGGGCCTGGCCCGCTGGGGCTCTGCCCGACCCAGGGCTGAGAGATGCAACCTCCCAGCTCTGGGTCCCTGCAGGAAGTGTTGGCAAGCACAGGGCCAGTCCTCCAAAGGCCCAGGTGCAGGGAGCCCAGGCCAAGCAGCCTGTGGAAGAAGCCACATGCTGTGCCACCCCGGGGAACACGACTGCAGGCCACGGCCCTTCCCACCTCCTCCTCCTCCTCCTCCTCCTCCTCCTCCTCCTCCTCCTCCCACCCCGCCCCCGCCCCCGCCCCCACATGGCACAGGGCCCAGAGACACCTCAGACACTTGCTACCCAAAGTGCAAAGGGCATCAGTTGCTCCTCCAAACCCCCCCCCAGCCCAGCAGACCGCGTTGTCCAGCCAGCCCCCGGGCCTCCCTGGGGAGCCCAGCACAAAAGTGCAGACACCCACCGGACCCTCAATCTCAGTTTTCGGATGTTTTTGCCACTCTAAGGACCCGCAGGCCAGCTGGGCCTTCTGGCAGGACAGAGAGCCCCGGAATCCGACGTGGAGAGCTGGGTGTACGTCCCCATGAGGAGGCGGTCCCCACCTCCGCGGCTATCCCCTTGCGGGGAGCGGCAGCCGCGGGGCCTCAGAGAAGACACCAGGCTGGGCCCCCACGGCACAGCGGGAGCACGTCCCCCGCAGGCCACTTAGCGACGGCGGCCAGCCGGCGGACGGTTGGGTTGCGCGAGACGCTGCGGCCGCCCTGCTACCGGGTTCCTGGGAGGGCGTCCTGGAAGCAGCGTCCACACCAAGCCCTTGGAAGGCCCAGGCGACGGAGGAGCCCCGTCAGGCAGGGGCCGAGGACGGTGACGGCCCGGGCGGGGAGGAGCGTGTCAGGCAGGGGCAGAGGACGGTGACAGGTGACAGGCCGGGCGGGAAGGAGTCAGTCAGGCAGGGGCCGTGGAGGAGACGGGCTGGGTAAGGGTTAGGGTTAGTGTCAGGGCACAAGTCACAATCGCAAAGACCTGGAAGCCACCCGAGTGCCCATCGACCCACGAGTGGGTAAGTAAAATGTGGCCCGTGGACACCACGGAGTGCTATTCGGCTATGAGGAGCAGCGGTGAGGGGGCACCTCTCGTGGTTCTCCTGGCCAGAGCTGGAACCCGTTCCAGTAAGCCAAGTATCCCAAGAATGGACACACGAGCACCACGTGCTCGCGCTCACCAGCAAATGGGTACGAACCGATGGACACCTAAGTGGACACAGAGGAATCACCTTCTTCGGGTGGGTGTCGGGCGGGTGGGGGGAGGGGATGGGCATACACATCCATTAGGAATGGGGTGGGTACGCACCGACTGGGGGATGGGCGCACTTGAAGCTCTGACCCGAGGGGGGAGGCTGGGAGAGGGCAACGCACCCGACCTTAACATTGGTGCCCCCACAATATGCTGGAACAACATGAGAGGTAAATGAATAAGAACACGGGGGGGGGGAGGGGGGCACGGGCAACACATGTCACCTTAACACTTGGACTCCCATCATCTGCTTGAAAAGAGAGAGAAAAGAAAATGCAATAATAGAGATAAGAGACACTTTTTAAAAATAATGAATCCGGCCGGGCGCTGTGGCTCACGCCTGTAATCCTAGCTCTTGGGAGGCCGAGGCGGGCGGATTGCTCAAGGTCAGGAGTTCAAAACCAGCCTGAGCAAGAGCGAGACCCCGTCTCTACTATAAATAGAAAGAAATTAATTGGCCAACTGATATATATATAAAAAATTAGCGGGACATGGTGGCGCATGCCTGCAGTCCCAGCTACCCGGGAGGCTGAGGCAGAAGGATCACTCGAGCCCAGGAGTTTGAAGTTGCTGTGAGCTAGGCTGACGCCACGGCACTCACTCTAGCCTGGGCAACAAACCGAGACTCTGTCTCAAAAAAAAAAAAAAAAATGAATCCGAAGAGAAAAGTAAAAGGAGGCCTGTGGAGCAGGTCTGGGTGTGACTCCGGATCCCCGAACATCAGGTGCCACCACCAAAGATTCCTACGTGTAGCCCATAGAACCCCAAAAGCAACGGGAGGAGTTCTGGTCACATACTCCCTCAAAATGACATCCTGGCCTTCTTCTGGAACTCCCTCCCCTCTCAGACTCTCAAGGTTTCCTCCAGCGTGTCGGCTCCCACAGAGCAGACCTTTGGTCTGAGACCTGACAGTCCAGAAGCCAGGCATGCTGCCGCGTGGCGGCGGTGTCACGGCTCGGGACAAGAGGAGGCCCCACGGTGCGGGCTGGGGCGCCAGGCACCGCGGCGGGCGCCGAGGGTGGGGGTCCCCCCACCCCGGGCCGCCCCCGCACTCCCAGAAACGCGACAGAACCAGAGGCAAAAAAAAAAAGAAGAAGCCTACGGCACCCGGTATTCCCGGGCGGTCTCCCATCCAAGTTCTAACCAGGCCCGAGCCTGCTTAGCTTCCGAGACCAGACGGGATCGGGCGCGTTCGGGGTGGTGTGGCCGTGGACGGCGGAGGGCGCCCCTGCCCCGCTCAAGAAGCCGAGCCTCTCCGCGCTTCCCCGCCGCCTCCTCCCGCCCCAGGCCCCGCGCCGGGTCGGGCCTGTTGAGTTCGCCGGCCGGGTCCCGCGGGCTCCGAGGGACGAGGGTGACAGGCGGGGCGGGCAGGGAGCGGCGGGCCGGGGTTGGGGGCTGTCTCTGTATACACACACACTCACACTCACACTCACTCACTCACTCACACTCACACTCACACAAGATGCGCCTCCACGGCTGGACCCGCCAAGGTGGAGACCTTCAAGCCCCCCTCCTCTCCTTGCCTGGCCTCCTTCACCTCCCCGCCCCCCACCCCCAGCGCGCCGGGGCCGCTGACTGCGCACGGGCGGGAGGGGCGGGGCGCTCGCCCTTTGACCCCAGCCAGGGGCGGCCCTCCCCCACAACCCCTTTCAGCTGCGCCCCCCACCCTGTGGCCTGGCGGCCGCCTATTCCCCCGGGCCAGGGCTGGGGCACAGCGCACGGGGGAGGGGAGCCAGTGTATGGGGCGTCTCTCTCTCTCGGGATGTGTCCCATGGGTGGGGTGGGGTGGCGTGGTTTGTGGGGCGCTGAAGAAATCAGTCCCCTCCATCTCCTCCCTCTGGAAAACACCCAAGCCCTTGGAGAACTGCCCGCACCTCTACCTACCGTGGGGGCCGGGACCCTCCTCTGTGTCCTCCTGTGGCCCAGTCCAAGGGGCCTGGGCCTGGCCGGGGCTGCATTGGACCCCAACCACCCTGGCGTGTGGACTCGCCAAAAATCGGCGATTAGATATTGGATTCCAGCGTCATTGAGGTCATTTCACTAATGAGTGCACCGCAAAGAGTTTCCTAATCCATCTGTGAGGGTGGCAACCGAAAGAGAATTTTAGAGCTGACAGAATAGGCGAGGAAAGGCATAGGAGATTTCCACACCCAGTAAGGAAGCCTTTCCCGAAGTGGAAGAAAGAAAGGAGCAAACAGAGACACCGGTAGCCCGCCCGGATCAGAGTCTGCCCCTGAGAGAAAGTACCCTGACCAGGTTCACCCGTGGGTGGGTCGCGAGCTAGCGGCATTCAGAAGAGCGAGGCCCGCAGTCTGTGCAGAAGACACCTGCACTCGGGTGTGTGTGGCGGCACAATTCACAAGCAGCTCCAGATGTTAAACCAAGGAGAAGCCAGGGAGTTCCCAACGCCCCAGGTGTCCTCAGCCCACGACTGGCTGCTGTGGGAATGCGAAGCCCGGCTCCTGGTCTCAGAGCGGGGCAACCAGGAGGTGTGATGTCCACCCCGGCGTTCCCAGGAGGATCAGACTGAAGCTGGGACTTGGCCTGAAAGTGTCCCCTCGCATGGCCACCCCCTTCCCCTTCCTGCTCCTCTACTCCTGGTGCCCCTCCATCCAGGGGCCAGACCTTAAAGAGTCACCCGCAAGAGAATCCTGGTCCCAAAGGAGCCTTCTGGGGGACCCCTGCTGAGAGAGGTTGTGGGCCTGGCCCGCTGGGGCTCTGCCCGACCCAGGGCTGAGAGATGCAACCTCCCAGCTCTGGGTCCCTGCAGGAAGTGTTGGCAAGCACAGGGCCAGTCCTCCAAAGGCCCAGGTGCAGGGAGCCCAGGCCAAGCAGCCTGTGGAAGAAGCCACATGCTGTGCCACCCCGGGGAACACGACTGCAGGCCACGGCCCTTCCCACCTCCTCCTCCTCCTCCTCCTCCTCCTCCTCCTCCTCCTCCTCCTCCTCCCACCCCGCCCCCGCCCCCGCCCCCACATGGCACAGGGCCCAGAGACACCTCAGACACTTGCTACCCAAAGTGCAAAGGGCATCAGTTGCTCCTCCAAACCCCCCCCCCCAGCCCAGCAGACCGCGTTGTCCAGCCAGCCCCCGGGCCTCCCTGGGGAGCCCAGCACAAAAGTGCAGACACCCACCGGACCCTCAATCTCAGTTTTCGGATGTTTTTGCCACTCTAAGGACCCGCAGGCCAGCTGGGCCTTCTGGCAGGACAGAGAGCCCCGGAATCCGACGTGGAGAGCTGGGTGTACGTCCCCATGAGGAGGCGGTCCCCACCTCCGCGGCTATCCCCTTGCGGGGAGCGGCAGCCGCGGGGCCTCAGAGAAGACACCAGGCTGGGCCCCCACGGCACAGCGGGAGCACGTCCCCCGCAGGCCACTTAGCGACGGCGGCCAGCCGGCGGACGGTTGGGTTGCGCGAGACGCTGCGGCCGCCCTGCTACCGGGTTCCTGGGAGGGCGTCCTGGAAGCAGCGTCCACACCAAGCCCTTGGAAGGCCCAGGCGACGGAGGAGCCCCGTCAGGCAGGGGCCGAGGACGGTGACGGCCCGGGCGGGGAGGAGCGTGTCAGGCAGGGGCAGAGGACGGTGACAGGTGACAGGCCGGGCGGGAAGGAGTCAGTCAGGCAGGGGCCGTGGAGGAGACGGGCTGGGTAAGGGTTAGGGTTAGTGTCAGGGCACAAGTCACAATCGCAAAGACCTGGAAGCCACCCGAGTGCCCATCGACCCACGAGTGGGTAAGTAAAATGTGGCCCGTGGACACCACGGAGTGCTATTCGGCTATGAGGAGCAGCGGTGAGGGGGCACCTCTCGTGGTTCTCCTGGCCAGAGCTGGAACCCGTTCCAGTAAGCCAAGTATCCCAAGAATGGACACACGAGCACCACGTGCTCGCGCTCACCAGCAAATGGGTACGAACCGATGGACACCTAAGTGGACACAGAGGAATCACCTTCTTCGGGTGGGTGTCGGGCGGGTGGGGGGAGGGGATGGGCATACACATCCATTAGGAATGGGGTGGGTACGCACCGACTGGGGGATGGGCGCACTTGAAGCTCTGACCCGAGGGGGGAGGCTGGGAGAGGGCAACGCACCCGACCTTAACATTGGTGCCCCCACAATATGCTGGAACAACATGAGAGGTAAATGAATAAGAACACGGGGGGGGGGAGGGGGGCACGGGCAACACATGTCACCTTAACACTTGGACTCCCATCATCTGCTTGAAAAGAGAGAGAAAAGAAAATGCAATAATAGAGATAAGAGACACTTTTTAAAAATAATGAATCCGGCCGGGCGCTGTGGCTCACGCCTGTAATCCTAGCTCTTGGGAGGCCGAGGCGGGCGGATTGCTCAAGGTCAGGAGTTCAAAACCAGCCTGAGCAAGAGCGAGACCCCGTCTCTACTATAAATAGAAAGAAATTAATTGGCCAACTGATATATATATAAAAAATTAGCGGGGCATGGTGGCGCATGCCTGCAGTCCCAGCTACCCGGGAGGCTGAGGCAGAAGGATCACTCGAGCCCAGGAGTTTGAAGTTGCTGTGAGCTAGGCTGACGCCACGGCACTCACTCTAGCCTGGGCAACAAACCGAGACTCTGTCTCAAAAAAAAAAAAAAAAATGAATCCGAAGAGAAAAGTAAAAGGAGGCCTGTGGAGCAGGTCTGGGTGTGACTCCGGATCCCCGAACATCAGGTGCCACCACCAAAGATTCCTACGTGTAGCCCATAGAACCCCAAAAGCAACGGGAGGAGTTCTGGTCACATACTCCCTCAAAATGACATCCTGGCCTTCTTCTGGAACTCCCTCCCCTCTCAGACTCTCAAGGTTTCCTCCAGCGTGTCGGCTCCCACAGAGCAGACCTTTGGTCTGAGACCTGACAGTCCAGAAGCCAGGCATGCTGCCGCGTGGCGGCGGTGTCACGGCTCGGGACAAGAGGAGGCCCCACGGTGCGGGCTGGGGCGCCAGGCACCGCGGCGGGCGCCGAGGGTGGGGGTCCCCCCACCCCGGGCCGCCCCCGCACTCCCAGAAACGCGACAGAACCAGAGGCAAAAAAAAAAAGAAGAAGCCTACGGCACCCGGTATTCCCGGGCGGTCTCCCATCCAAGTTCTAACCAGGCCCGAGCCTGCTTAGCTTCCGAGACCAGACGGGATCGGGCGCGTTCGGGGTGGTGTGGCCGTGGACGGCGGAGGGCGCCCCTGCCCCGCTCAAGAAGCCGAGCCTCTCCGCGCTTCCCCGCCGCCTCCTCCCCCCGCCCCAGGCCCCGCGCCGGGTCGGGCCTGTTGAGTTCGCCGGCCGGGTCCCGCGGGCTCCGAGGGACGGGGGTGACAGGCGGGGCGGGCAGGGAGCGGCGGGCCGGGGTTGGGGGCTGTCTCTGTATACACACACACTCACACTCACACTCACTCACTCACTCACACTCACACTCACACAAGATGCGCCTCCACGGCTGGACCCGCCAAGGTGGAGACCTTCAAGCCCCCCTCCTCTCCTTGCCTGGCCTCCTTCACCTCCCCGCCCCCCACCCCCAGCGCGCCGGGGCCGCTGACTGCGCACGGGCGGGAGGGGCGGGGCGCTCGCCCTTTGACCCCAGCCAGGGGCGGCCCTCCCCCACAACCCCTTTCAGCTGCGCCCCCCACCCTGTGGCCTGGCGGCCGCCTATTCCCCCGGGCCAGGGCTGGGGCACAGCGCACGGGGGAGGGGAGCCAGTGTATGGGGCGTCTCTCTCTCTCGGGATGTGTCCCATGGGTGGGGTGGGGTGGCGTGGTTTGTGGGGCGCTGAAGAAATCAGTCCCCTCCATCTCCTCCCTCTGGAAAACACCCAAGCCCTTGGAGAACTGCCCGCACCTCTACCTACCGTGGGGGCCGGGACCCTCCTCTGTGTCCTCCTGTGGCCCAGTCCAAGGGGCCTGGGCCTGGCCGGGGCTGCATTGGACCCCAACCACCCTGGCGTGTGGACTCGCCAAAAATCGGCGATTAGATATTGGATTCCAGCGTCATTGAGGTCATTTCACTAATGAGTGCACCGCAAAGAGTTTCCTAATCCATCTGTGAGGGTGGCAACCGAAAGAGAATTTTAGAGCTGACAGAATAGGCGAGGAAAGGCATAGGAGATTTCCACACCCAGTAAGGAAGCCTTTCCCGAAGTGGAAGAAAGAAAGGAGCAAACAGAGACACCGGTAGCCCGCCCGGATCAGAGTCTGCCCCTGAGAGAAAGTACCCTGACCAGGTTCACCCGTGGGTGGGTCGCGAGCTAGCGGCATTCAGAAGAGCGAGGCCCGCAGTCTGTGCAGAAGACACCTGCACTCGGGTGTGTGTGGCGGCACAATTCACAAGCAGCTCCAGATGTTAAACCAAGGAGAAGCCAGGGAGTTCCCAACGCCCCAGGTGTCCTCAGCCCACGACTGGCTGCTGTGGGAATGCGAAGCCCGGCTCCTGGTCTCAGAGCGGGGCAACCAGGAGGTGTGATGTCCACCCCGGCGTTCCCAGGAGGATCAGACTGAAGCTGGGACTTGGCCTGAAAGTGTCCCCTCGCATGGCCACCCCCTTCCCCTTCCTGCTCCTCTACTCCTGGTGCCCCTCCATCCAGGGGCCAGACCTTAAAGAGTCACCCGCAAGAGAATCCTGGTCCCAAAGGAGCCTTCTGGGGGACCCCTGCTGAGAGAGGTTGTGGGCCTGGCCCGCTGGGGCTCTGCCCGACCCAGGGCTGAGAGATGCAACCTCCCAGCTCTGGGTCCCTGCAGGAAGTGTTGGCAAGCACAGGGCCAGTCCTCCAAAGGCCCAGGTGCAGGGAGCCCAGGCCAAGCAGCCTGTGGAAGAAGCCACATGCTGTGCCACCCCGGGGAACACGACTGCAGGCCACGGCCCTTCCCACCTCCTCCTCCTCCTCCTCCTCCTCCTCCTCCTCCTCCTCCTCCTCCTCCCACCCCGCCCCCGCCCCCGCCCCCACATGGCACAGGGCCCAGAGACACCTCAGACACTTGCTACCCAAAGTGCAAAGGGCATCAGTTGCTCCTCCAAACCCCCCCCCCAGCCCAGCAGACCGCGTTGTCCAGCCAGCCCCCGGGCCTCCCTGGGGAGCCCAGCACAAAAGTGCAGACACCCACCGGACCCTCAATCTCAGTTTTCGGATGTTTTTGCCACTCTAAGGACCCGCAGGCCAGCTGGGCCTTCTGGCAGGACAGAGAGCCCCGGAATCCGACGTGGAGAGCTGGGTGTACGTCCCCATGAGGAGGCGGTCCCCACCTCCGCGGCTATCCCCTTGCGGGGAGCGGCAGCCGCGGGGCCTCAGAGAAGACACCAGGCTGGGCCCCCACGGCACAGCGGGAGCACGTCCCCCGCAGGCCACTTAGCGACGGCGGCCAGCCGGCGGACGGTTGGGTTGCGCGAGACGCTGCGGCCGCCCTGCTACCGGGTTCCTGGGAGGGCGTCCTGGAACCAGCGTCCACACCAAGCCCTTGGAAGGCCCAGGCGACGGAGGAGCCCCGTCAGGCAGGGGCCGAGGACGGTGACGGCCCGGGCGGGGAGGAGCGTGTCAGGCAGGGGCAGAGGACGGTGACAGGTGACAGGCCGGGCGGGAAGGAGTCAGTCAGGCAGGGGCCGTGGAGGAGACGGGCTGGGTAAGGGTTAGGGTTAGTGTCAGGGCACAAGTCACAATCGCAAAGACCTGGAAGCCACCCGAGTGCCCATCGACCCACGAGTGGGTAAGTAAAATGTGGCCCGTGGACACCACGGAGTGCTATTCGGCTATGAGGAGCAGCGGTGAGGGGGCACCTCTCGTGGTTCTCCTGGCCAGAGCTGGAACCCGTTCCAGTAAGCCAAGTATCCCAAGAATGGACACACGAGCACCACGTGCTCGCGCTCACCAGCAAATGGGTACGAACCGATGGACACCTAAGTGGACACAGAGGAATCACCTTCTTCGGGTGGGTGTCGGGCGGGTGGGGGGAGGGGATGGGCATACACATCCATTAGGAATGGGGTGGGTACGCACCGACTGGGGGATGGGCGCACTTGAAGCTCTGACCCGAGGGGGGAGGCTGGGAGAGGGCAACGCACCCGACCTTAACATTGGTGCCCCCACAATATGCTGGAACAACATGAGAGGTAAATGAATAAGAACACGGGGGGGGAGGGGGGCACGGGCAACACATGTCACCTTAACACTTGGACTCCCATCATCTGCTTGAAAAGAGAGAGAAAAGAAAATGCAATAATAGAGATAAGAGACACTTTTTAAAAATAATGAATCCGGCCGGGCGCTGTGGCTCACGCCTGTAATCCTAGCTCTTGGGAGGCCGAGGCGGGCGGATTGCTCAAGGTCAGGAGTTCAAAACCAGCCTGAGCAAGAGCGAGACCCCGTCTCTACTATAAATAGAAAGAAATTAATTGGCCAACTGATATATATATAAAAAATTAGCGGGGCATGGTGGCGCATGCCTGCAGTCCCAGCTACCCGGGAGGCTGAGGCAGAAGGATCACTCGAGCCCAGGAGTTTGAAGTTGCTGTGAGCTAGGCTGACGCCACGGCACTCACTCTAGCCTGGGCAACAAACCGAGACTCTGTCTCAAAAAAAAAAAAAAAAATGAATCCGAAGAGAAAAGTAAAAGGAGGCCTGTGGAGCAGGTCTGGGTGTGACTCCGGATCCCCGAACATCAGGTGCCACCACCAAAGATTCCTACGTGTAGCCCATAGAACCCCAAAAGCAACGGGAGGAGTTCTGGTCACATACTCCCTCAAAATGACATCCTGGCCTTCTTCTGGAACTCCCTCCCCTCTCAGACTCTCAAGGTTTCCTCCAGCGTGTCGGCTCCCACAGAGCAGACCTTTGGTCTGAGACCTGACTGTCCAGAAGCCAGGCATGCTGCCGCGTGGCGGCGGTGTCACGGCTCGGGACAAGAGGAGGCCCCACGGTGCGGGCTGGGGCGCCAGGCACCGCGGCGGGCGCCGAGGGTGGGGGTCCCCCCACCCCGGGCCGCCCCCGCACTCCCAGAAACGCGACAGAACCAGAGGCAAAAAAAAAAAGAAGAAGCCTACGGCACCCGGTATTCCCGGGCGGTCTCCCATCCAAGTTCTAACCAGGCCCGACCCTGCTTAGCTTCCGAGACCAGACGGGATCGGGCGCGTTCGGGGTGGTGTGGCCGTGGACGGCGGAGGGCGCCCCTGCCCCGCTCAAGAAGCCGAGCCTCTCCGCGCTTCCCCGCCGCCTCCTCCCGCCCCAGGCCCCGCGCCGGGTCGGGCCTGTTGAGTTCGCCGGCCGGGTCCCGCGGGCTCCGAGGGACGAAGGTGACAGGCGGGGCGGGCAGGGAGCGGCGGGCCGGGGTTGGGGGCTGTCTCTGTATACACACACACTCACACGCACTCACTCACTCACTCACACTCACACAAGATGCGCCTCCACGGCTGGACCCGCCAAGGTGGAGACCTTCAAGCCCCCCTCCTCTCCTTGCCTGGCCTCCTTCACCTCCCCGCCCCCCACCCCCAGCGCGCCGGGGCCGCTGACTGCGCACGGGCGGGAGGGGCGGGGCGCTCGCCCTTTGACCCCAGCCAGGGGCGGCCCTCCCCCACAACCCCTTTCAGCTGCGCCCCCCACCCTGTGGCCTGGCGGCCGCCTATTCCCCCGGGCCAGGGCTGGGGCACAGCGCACGGGGGAGGGGAGCCAGTGTATGGGGCGTCTCTCTCTCTCGGGATGTGTCCCATGGGTGGGGTGGGGTGGCGTGGTTTGTGGGGCGCTGAAGAAATCAGTCCCCTCCATCTCCTCCCTCTGGAAAACACCCAAGCCCTTGGAGAACTGCCCGCACCTCTACCTACCGTGGGGGCCGGGACCCTCCTCTGTGTCCTCCTGTGGCCCAGTCCAAGGGGCCTGGGCCTGGCCGGGGCTGCATTGGACCCCAACCACCCTGGCGTGTGGACTCGCCAAAAATCGGCGATTAGATATTGGATTCCAGCGTCATTGAGGTCATTTCACTAATGAGTGCACCGCAAAGAGTTTCCTAATCCATCTGTGAGGGTGGCAACCGAAAGAGAATTTTAGAGCTGACAGAATAGGCGAGGAAAGGCATAGGAGATTTCCACACCCAGTAAGGAAGCCTTTCCCGAAGTGGAAGAAAGAAAGGAGCAAACAGAGACACCGGTAGCCCGCCCGGATCAGAGTCTGCCCCTGAGAGAAAGTACCCTGACCAGGTTCACCCGTGGGTGGGTCGCGAGCTAGCGGCATTCAGAAGAGCGAGGCCCGCAGTCTGTGCAGAAGACACCTGCACTCGGGTGTGTGTGGCGGCACAATTCACAAGCAGCTCCAGATGTTAAACCAAGGAGAAGCCAGGGAGTTCCCAACGCCCCAGGTGTCCTCAGCCCACGACTGGCTGCTGTGGGAATGCGAAGCCCGGCTCCTGGTCTCAGAGCGGGGCAACCAGGAGGTGTGATGTCCACCCCGGCGTTCCCAGGAGGATCAGACTGAAGCTGGGACTTGGCCTGAAAGTGTCCCCTCGCATGGCCACCCCCTTCCCCTTCCTGCTCCTCTACTCCTGGTGCCCCTCCATCCAGGGGCCAGACCTTAAAGAGTCACCCGCAAGAGAATCCTGGTCCCAAAGGAGCCTTCTGGGGGACCCCTGCTGAGAGAGGTTGTGGGCCTGGCCCGCTGGGGCTCTGCCCGACCCAGGGCTGAGAGATGCAACCTCCCAGCTCTGGGTCCCTGCAGGAAGTGTTGGCAAGCACAGGGCCAGTCCTCCAAAGGCCCAGGTGCAGGGAGCCCAGGACAAGCAGCCTGTGGAAGAAGCCACATGCTGTGCCACCCCGGGGAACACGACTGCAGGCCACGGCCCTTCCCACCTCCTCCTCCTCCTCCTCCTCCTCCTCCTCCTCCTCCCACCCCGCCCCCGCCCCCGCCCCCACATGGCACAGGGCCCAGAGACACCTCAGACACTTGCTACCCAAAGTGCAAAGGGCATCAGTTGCTCCTCCAAACCCCCCCCCCAGCCCAGCAGACCGCGTTGTCCAGCCAGCCCCCGGGCCTCCCTGGGGAGCCCAGCACAAAAGTGCAGACACCCACCGGACCCTCAATCTCAGTTTTCGGATGTTTTTGCCACTCTAAGGACCCGCAGGCCAGCTGGGCCTTCTGGCAGGACAGAGAGCCCCGGAATCCGACGTGGAGAGCTGGGTGTACGTCCCCATGAGGAGGCGGTCCCCACCTCCGCGGCTATCCCCTTGCGGGGAGCGGCAGCCGCGGGGCCTCAGAGAAGACACCAGGCTGGGCCCCCACGGCACAGCGGGAGCACGTCCCCCGCAGGCCACTTAGCGACGGCGGCCAGCCGGCGGACGGTTGGGTTGCGCGAGACGCTGCGGCCGCCCTGCTACCGGGTTCCTGGGAGGGCGTCCTGGAACCAGCGTCCACACCAAGCCCTTGGAAGGCCCAGGCGACGGAGGAGCCCCGTCAGGCAGGGGCCGAGGACGGTGACGGCCCGGGCGGGGAGGAGCGTGTCAGGCAGGGGCAGAGGACGGTGACAGGTGACAGGCCGGGCGGGAAGGAGTCAGTCAGGCAGGGGCCGTGGAGGAGACGGGCTGGGTAAGGGTTAGGGTTAGTGTCAGGGCACAAGTCACAATCGCAAAGACCTGGAAGCCACCCGAGTGCCCATCGACCCACGAGTGGGTAAGTAAAATGTGGCCCGTGGACACCACGGAGTGCTATTCGGCTATGAGGAGCAGCGGTGAGGGGGCACCTCTCGTGGTTCTCCTGGCCAGAGCTGGAACCCGTTCCAGTAAGCCAAGTATCCCAAGAATGGACACACGAGCACCACGTGCTCGCGCTCACCAGCAAATGGGTACGAACCGATGGACACCTAAGTGGACACAGAGGAATCACCTTCTTCGGGTGGGTGTCGGGCGGGTGGGGGGAGGGGATGGGCATACACATCCATTAGGAATGGGGTGGGTACGCACCGACTGGGGGATGGGCGCACTTGAAGCTCTGACCCGAGGGGGGAGGCTGGGAGAGGGCAACGCACCCGACCTTAACATTGGTGCCCCCACAATATGCTGGAACAACATGAGAGGTAAATGAATAAGAACACGGGGGGGGGGGAGGGGGGCACGGGCAACACATGTCACCTTAACACTTGGACTCCCATCATCTGCTTGAAAAGAGAGAGAAAAGAAAATGCAATAATAGAGATAAGAGACACTTTTTAAAAATAATGAATCCGGCCGGGCGCTGTGGCTCACGCCTGTAATCCTAGCTCTTGGGAGGCCGAGGCGGGCGGATTGCTCAAGGTCAGGAGTTCAAAACCAGCCTGAGCAAGAGCGAGACCCCGTCTCTACTATAAATAGAAAGAAATTAATTGGCCAACTGATATATATATAAAAAATTAGCGGGGCATGGTGGCGCATGCCTGCAGTCCCAGCTACCCGGGAGGCTGAGGCAGAAGGATCACTCGAGCCCAGGAGTTTGAAGTTGCTGTGAGCTAGGCTGACGCCACGGCACTCACTCTAGCCTGGGCAACAAACCGAGACTCTGTCTCAAAAAAAAAAAAAAAAATGAATCCGAAGAGAAAAGTAAAAGGAGGCCTGTGGAGCAGGTCTGGGTGTGACTCCGGATCCCCGAACATCAGGTGCCACCACCAAAGATTCCTACGTGTAGCCCATAGAACCCCAAAAGCAACGGGAGGAGTTCTGGTCACATACTCCCTCAAAATGACATCCTGGCCTTCTTCTGGAACTCCCTCCCCTCTCAGACTCTCAAGGTTTCCTCCAGCGTGTCGGCTCCCACAGAGCAGACCTTTGGTCTGAGACCTGACTGTCCAGAAGCCAGGCATGCTGCCGCGTGGCGGCGGTGTCACGGCTCGGGACAAGAGGAGGCCCCACGGTGCGGGCTGGGGCGCCAGGCACCGCGGCGGGCGCCGAGGGTGGGGGTCCCCCCCACCCCGGGCCGCCCCCGCACTCCCAGAAACGCGACAGAACCAGAGGCAAAAAAAAAAAGAAGAAGCCTACGGCACCCGGTATTCCCGGGCGGTCTCCCATCCAAGTTCTAACCAGGCCCGAGCCTGCTTAGCTTCCGAGACCAGACGGGATCGGGCGCGTTCGGGGTGGTGTGGCCGTGGACGGCGGAGGGCGCCCCTGCCCCGCTCAAGAAGCCGAGCCTCTCTGCGCTTCCCCGCCGCCTCCTCCCGCCCCAGGCCCCGCGCCGGGTCGGGCCTGTTGAGTTCGCCGGCCGGGTCCCGCGGGCTCCGAGGGACGAAGGTGACAGGCGGGGCGGGCAGGGAGCGGCGGGCCGGGGTTGGGGGCTGTCTCTGTATACACACACACTCACACGCACTCACTCACTCACTCACACTCACACAAGATGCGCCTCCACGGCTGGACCCGCCAAGGTGGAGACCTTCAAGCCCCCCTCCTCTCCTTGCCTGGCCTCCTTCACCTCCCCGCCCCCCACCCCCAGCGCGCCGGGGCCGCTGACTGCGCACGGGCGGGAGGGGCGGGGCGCTCGCCCTTTGACCCCAGCCAGGGGCGGCCCTCCCCCACAACCCCTTTCAGCTGCGCCCCCCACCCTGTGGCCTGGCGGCCGCCTATTCCCCCGGGCCAGGGCTGGGGCACAGCGCACGGGGGAGGGGAGCCAGTGTATGGGGCGTCTCTCTCTCTCGGGATGTGTCCCATGGGTGGGGTGGGGTGGCGTGGTTTGTGGGGCGCTGAAGAAATCAGTCCCCTCCATCTCCTCCCTCTGGAAAACACCCAAGCCCTTGGAGAACTGCCCGCACCTCTACCTACCGTGGGGGCCGGGACCCTCCTCTGTGTCCTCCTGTGGCCCAGTCCAAGGGGCCTGGGCCTGGCCGGGGCTGCATTGGACCCCAACCACCCTGGCGTGTGGACTCGCCAAAAATCGGCGATTAGATATTGGATTCCAGCGTCATTGAGGTCATTTCACTAATGAGTGCACCGCAAAGAGTTTCCTAATCCATCTGTGAGGGTGGCAACCGAAAGAGAATTTTAGAGCTGACAGAATAGGCGAGGAAAGGCATAGGAGATTTCCACACCCAGTAAGGAAGCCTTTCCCGAAGTGGAAGAAAGAAAGGAGCAAACAGAGACACCGGTAGCCCGCCCGGATCAGAGTCTGCCCCTGAGAGAAAGTACCCTGACCAGGTTCACCCGTGGGTGGGTCGCGAGCTAGCGGCATTCAGAAGAGCGAGGCCCGCAGTCTGTGCAGAAGACACCTGCACTCGGGTGTGTGTGGCGGCACAATTCACAAGCAGCTCCAGATGTTAAACCAAGGAGAAGCCAGGGAGTTCCCAACGCCCCAGGTGTCCTCAGCCCACGACTGGCTGCTGTGGGAATGCGAAGCCCGGCTCCTGGTCTCAGAGCGGGGCAACCAGGAGGTGTGATGTCCACCCCGGCGTTCCCAGGAGGATCAGACTGAAGCTGGGACTTGGCCTGAAAGTGTCCCCTCGCATGGCCACCCCCTTCCCCTTCCTGCTCCTCTACTCCTGGTGCCCCTCCATCCAGGGGCCAGACCTTAAAGAGTCACCCGCAAGAGAATCCTGGTCCCAAAGGAGCCTTCTGGGGGACCCCTGCTGAGAGAGGTTGTGGGCCTGGCCCGCTGGGGCTCTGCCCGACCCAGGGCTGAGAGATGCAACCTCCCAGCTCTGGGTCCCTGCAGGAAGTGTTGGCAAGCACAGGGCCAGTCCTCCAAAGGCCCAGGTGCAGGGAGCCCAGGCCAAGCAGCCTGTGGAAGAAGCCACATGCTGTGCCACCCCGGGGAACACGACTGCAGGCCACGGCCCTTCCCACCTCCTCCTCCTCCTCCTCCTCCTCCCACCCCGCCCCCGCCCCCGCCCCCACATGGCACAGGGCCCAGAGACACCTCAGACACTTGCTACCCAAAGTGCAAAGGGCATCAGTTGCTCCTCCAAACCCCCCCCCAGCCCAGCAGACCGCGTTGTCCAGCCAGCCCCCGGGCCTCCCTGGGGAGCCCAGCACAAAAGTGCAGACACCCACCGGACCCTCAATCTCAGTTTTCGGATGTTTTTGCCACTCTAAGGACCCGCAGGCCAGCTGGGCCTTCTGGCAGGACAGAGAGCCCCGGAATCCGACGTGGAGAGCTGGGTGTACGTCCCCATGAGGAGGCGGTCCCCACCTCCGCGGCTATCCCCTTGCGGGGAGCGGCAGCCGCGGGGCCTCAGAGAAGACACCAGGCTGGGCCCCCACGGCACAGCGGGAGCACGTCCCCCGCAGGCCACTTAGCGACGGCGGCCAGCCGGCGGATGGTTGGGTTGCGCGAGACGCTGCGGCCGCCCTGCTACCGGGTTCCTGGGAGGGCGTCCTGGAACCAGCGTCCACACCAAGCCCTTGGAAGGCCCAGGCGACGGAGGAGCCCCGTCAGGCAGGGGCCGAGGACGGTGACGGCCCGGGCGGGGAGGAGCGTGTCAGGCAGGGGCAGAGGACGGTGACAGGTGACAGGCCGGGCGGGAAGGAGTCAGTCAGGCAGGGGCCGTGGAGGAGACGGGCTGGGTAAGGGTTAGGGTTAGTGTCAGGGCACAAGTCACAATCGCAAAGACCTGGAAGCCACCCGAGTGCCCATCGACCCACGAGTGGGTAAGTAAAATGTGGCCCGTGGACACCACGGAGTGCTATTCGGCTATGAGGAGCAGCGGTGAGGGGGCACCTCTCGTGGTTCTCCTGGCCAGAGCTGGAACCCGTTCCAGTAAGCCAAGTATCCCAAGAATGGACACACGAGCACCACGTGCTCGCGCTCACCAGCAAATGGGTACGAACCGATGGACACCTAAGTGGACACAGAGGAATCACCTTCTTCGGGTGGGTGTCGGGCGGGTGGGGGGAGGGGATGGGCATACACATCCATTAGGAATGGGGTGGGTACGCACCGACTGGGGGATGGGCGCACTTGAAGCTCTGACCCGAGGGGGGAGGCTGGGAGAGGGCAACGCACCCGACCTTAACATTGGTGCCCCCACAATATGCTGGAACAACATGAGAGGTAAATGAATAAGAACACGGGGGGGGGAGGGGGGCACGGGCAACACATGTCACCTTAACACTTGGACTCCCATCATCTGCTTGAAAAGAGAGAGAAAAGAAAATGCAATAATAGAGATAAGAGACACTTTTTAAAAATAATGAATCCGGCCGGGCGCTGTGGCTCACGCCTGTAATCCTAGCTCTTGGGAGGCCGAGGCGGGCGGATTGCTCAAGGTCAGGAGTTCAAAACCAGCCTGAGCAAGAGCGAGACCCCGTCTCTACTATAAATAGAAAGAAATTAATTGGCCAACTGATATATATATAAAAAATTAGCGGGGCATGGTGGCGCATGCCTGCAGTCCCAGCTACCCGGGAGGCTGAGGCAGAAGGATCACTCGAGCCCAGGAGTTTGAAGTTGCTGTGAGCTAGGCTGACGCCACGGCACTCACTCTAGCCTGGGCAACAAACCGAGACTCTGTCTCAAAAAAAAAAAAAAAAATGAATCCGAAGAGAAAAGTAAAAGGAGGCCTGTGGAGCAGGTCTGGGTGTGACTCCGGATCCCCGAACATCAGGTGCCACCACCAAAGATTCCTACGTGTAGCCCATAGAACCCCAAAAGCAACGGGAGGAGTTCTGGTCACATACTCCCTCAAAATGACATCCTGGCCTTCTTCTGGAACTCCCTCCCCTCTCAGACTCTCAAGGTTTCCTCCAGCGTGTCGGCTCCCACAGAGCAGACCTTTGGTCTGAGACCTGACTGTCCAGAAGCCAGGCATGCTGCCGCGTGGCGGCGGTGTCACGGCTCGGGACAAGAGGAGGCCCCACGGTGCGGGCTGGGGCGCCAGGCACCGCGGCGGGCGCCGAGGGTGGGGGTCCCCCCCACCCCGGGCCGCCCCCGCACTCCCAGAAACGCGACAGAACCAGAGGCAAAAAAAAAAAGAAGAAGCCTACGGCACCCGGTATTCCCGGGCGGTCTCCCATCCAAGTTCTAACCAGGCCCGAGCCTGCTTAGCTTCCGAGACCAGACGGGATCGGGCGCGTTCGGGGTGGTGTGGCCGTGGACGGCGGAGGGCGCCCCTGCCCCGCTCAAGAAGCCGAGCCTCTCTGCGCTTCCCCGCCGCCTCCTCCCGCCCCAGGCCCCGCGCCGGGTCGGGCCTGTTGAGTTCGCCGGCCGGGTCCCGCGGGCTCCGAGGGACGAAGGTGACAGGCGGGGCGGGCAGGGAGCGGCGGGCCGGGGTTGGGGGCTGTCTCTGTATACACACACACTCACACGCACTCACTCACTCACTCACACTCACACAAGATGCGCCTCCACGGCTGGACCCGCCAAGGTGGAGACCTTCAAGCCCCCCTCCTCTCCTTGCCTGGCCTCCTTCACCTCCCCGCCCCCCACCCCCAGCGCGCCGGGGCCGCTGACTGCGCACGGGCGGGAGGGGCGGGGCGCTCGCCCTTTGACCCCAGCCAGGGGCGGCCCTCCCCCACAACCCCTTTCAGCTGCGCCCCCCACCCTGTGGCCTGGCGGCCGCCTATTCCCCCGGGCCAGGGCTGGGGCACAGCGCACGGGGGAGGGGAGCCAGTGTATGGGGCGTCTCTCTCTCTCGGGATGTGTCCCATGGGTGGGGTGGGGTGGCGTGGTTTGTGGGGCGCTGAAGAAATCAGTCCCCTCCATCTCCTCCCTCTGGAAAACACCCAAGCCCTTGGAGAACTGCCCGCACCTCTACCTACCGTGGGGGCCGGGACCCTCCTCTGTGTCCTCCTGTGGCCCAGTCCAAGGGGCCTGGGCCTGGCCGGGGCTGCATTGGACCCCAACCACCCTGGCGTGTGGACTCGCCAAAAATCGGCGATTAGATATTGGATTCCAGCGTCATTGAGGTCATTTCACTAATGAGTGCACCGCAAAGAGTTTCCTAATCCATCTGTGAGGGTGGCAACCGAAAGAGAATTTTAGAGCTGACAGAATAGGCGAGGAAAGGCATAGGAGATTTCCACACCCAGTAAGGAAGCCTTTCCCGAAGTGGAAGAAAGAAAGGAGCAAACAGAGACACCGGTAGCCCGCCCGGATCAGAGTCTGCCCCTGAGAGAAAGTACCCTGACCAGGTTCACCCGTGGGTGGGTCGCGAGCTAGCGGCATTCAGAAGAGCGAGGCCCGCAGTCTGTGCAGAAGACACCTGCACTCGGGTGTGTGTGGCGGCACAATTCACAAGCAGCTCCAGATGTTAAACCAAGGAGAAGCCAGGGAGTTCCCAACGCCCCAGGTGTCCTCAGCCCACGACTGGCTGCTGTGGGAATGCGAAGCCCGGCTCCTGGTCTCAGAGCGGGGCAACCAGGAGGTGTGATGTCCACCCCGGCGTTCCCAGGAGGATCAGACTGAAGCTGGGACTTGGCCTGAAAGTGTCCCCTCGCATGGCCACCCCCTTCCCCTTCCTGCTCCTCTACTCCTGGTGCCCCTCCATCCAGGGGCCAGACCTTAAAGAGTCACCCGCAAGAGAATCCTGGTCCCAAAGGAGCCTTCTGGGGGACCCCTGCTGAGAGAGGTTGTGGGCCTGGCCCGCTGGGGCTCTGCCCGACCCAGGGCTGAGAGATGCAACCTCCCAGCTCTGGGTCCCTGCAGGAAGTGTTGGCAAGCACAGGGCCAGTCCTCCAAAGGCCCAGGTGCAGGGAGCCCAGGCCAAGCAGCCTGTGGAAGAAGCCACATGCTGTGCCACCCCGGGGAACACGACTGCAGGCCACGGCCCTTCCCACCTCCTCCTCCTCCTCCTCCTCCTCCCACCCCGCCCCCGCCCCCGCCCCCACATGGCACAGGGCCCAGAGACACCTCAGACACTTGCTACCCAAAGTGCAAAGGGCATCAGTTGCTCCTCCAAACCCCCCCCCAGCCCAGCAGACCGCGTTGTCCAGCCAGCCCCCGGGCCTCCCTGGGGAGCCCAGCACAAAAGTGCAGACACCCACCGGACCCTCAATCTCAGTTTTCGGATGTTTTTGCCACTCTAAGGACCCGCAGGCCAGCTGGGCCTTCTGGCAGGACAGAGAGCCCCGGAATCCGACGTGGAGAGCTGGGTGTACGTCCCCATGAGGAGGCGGTCCCCACCTCCGCGGCTATCCCCTTGCGGGGAGCGGCAGCCGCGGGGCCTCAGAGAAGACACCAGGCTGGGCCCCCACGGCACAGCGGGAGCACGTCCCCCGCAGGCCACTTAGCGACGGCGGCCAGCCGGCGGACGGTTGGGTTGCGCGAGACGCTGCGGCCGCCCTGCTACCGGGTTCCTGGGAGGGCGTCCTGGAACCAGCGTCCACACCAAGCCCTTGGAAGGCCCAGGCGACGGAGGAGCCCCGTCAGGCAGGGGCCGAGGACGGTGACGGCCCGGGCGGGGAGGAGCGTGTCAGGCAGGGGCAGAGGACGGTGACAGGTGACAGGCCGGGCGGGAAGGAGTCAGTCAGGCAGGGGCCGTGGAGGAGACGGGCTGGGTAAGGGTTAGGGTTAGTGTCAGGGCACAAGTCACAATCGCAAAGACCTGGAAGCCACCCGAGTGCCCATCGACCCACGAGTGGGTAAGTAAAATGTGGCCCGTGGACACCACGGAGTGCTATTCGGCTATGAGGAGCAGCGGTGAGGGGGCACCTCTCGTGGTTCTCCTGGCCAGAGCTGGAACCCGTTCCAGTAAGCCAAGTATCCCAAGAATGGACACACGAGCACCACGTGCTCGCGCTCACCAGCAAATGGGTACGAACCGATGGACACCTAAGTGGACACAGAGGAATCACCTTCTTCGGGTGGGTGTCGGGCGGGTGGGGGGAGGGGATGGGCATACACATCCATTAGGAATGGGGTGGGTACGCACCGACTGGGGGATGGGCGCACTTGAAGCTCTGACCCGAGGGGGGAGGCTGGGAGAGGGCAACGCACCCGACCTTAACATTGGTGCCCCCACAATATGCTGGAACAACATGAGAGGTAAATGAATAAGAACACGGGGGGGGGGAGGGGGGCACGGGCAACACATGTCACCTTAACACTTGGACTCCCATCATCTGCTTGAAAAGAGAGAGAAAAGAAAATGCAATAATAGAGATAAGAGACACTTTTTAAAAATAATGAATCCGGCCGGGCGCTGTGGCTCACGCCTGTAATCCTAGCTCTTGGGAGGCCGAGGCGGGCGGATTGCTCAAGGTCAGGAGTTCAAAACCAGCCTGAGCAAGAGCGAGACCCCGTCTCTACTATAAATAGAAAGAAATTAATTGGCCAACTGATATATATATAAAAAATTAGCGGGGCATGGTGGCGCATGCCTGCAGTCCCAGCTACCCGGGAGGCTGAGGCAGAAGGATCACTCGAGCCCAGGAGTTTGAAGTTGCTGTGAGCTAGGCTGACGCCACGGCACTCACTCTAGCCTGGGCAACAAACCGAGACTCTGTCTCAAAAAAAAAAAAAAAAATGAATCCGAAGAGAAAAGTAAAAGGAGGCCTGTGGAGCAGGTCTGGGTGTGACTCCGGATCCCCGAACATCAGGTGCCACCACCAAAGATTCCTACGTGTAGCCCATAGAACCCCAAAAGCAACGGGAGGAGTTCTGGTCACATACTCCCTCAAAATGACATCCTGGCCTTCTTCTGGAACTCCCTCCCCTCTCAGACTCTCAAGGTTTCCTCCAGCGTGTCGGCTCCCACAGAGCAGACCTTTGGTCTGAGACCTGACTGTCCAGAAGCCAGGCATGCTGCCGCGTGGCGGCGGTGTCACGGCTCGGGACAAGAGGAGGCCCCACGGTGCGGGCTGGGGCGCCAGGCACCGCGGCGGGCGCCGAGGGTGGGGGTCCCCCCACCCCGGGCCGCCCCCGCACTCCCAGAAACGCGACAGAACCAGAGGCAAAAAAAAAAAGAAGAAGCCTACGGCACCCGGTATTCCCGGGCGGTCTCCCATCCAAGTTCTAACCAGGCCCGACCCTGCTTAGCTTCCGAGACCAGACGGGATCGGGCGCGTTCGGGGTGGTGTGGCCGTGGACGGCGGAGGGCGCCCCTGCCCCGCTCAAGAAGCCGAGCCTCTCTGCGCTTCCCCGCCGCCTCCTCCCGCCCCAGGCCCCGCGCCGGGTCGGGCCTGTTGAGTTCGCCGGCCGGGTCCCGCGGGCTCCGAGGGACGGGGGTGACAGGCGGGGCGGGCAGGGAGCGGCGGGCCGGGGTTGGGGGCTGTCTCTGTATACACACACACTCACACGCACTCACTCACTCACTCACACTCACACAAGATGCGCCTCCACGGCTGGACCCGCCAAGGTGGAGACCTTCAAGCCCCCCTCCTCTCCTTGCCTGGCCTCCTTCACCTCCCCGCCCCCCACCCCCAGCGCGCCGGGGCCGCTGACTGCGCACGGGCGGGAGGGGCGGGGCGCTCGCCCTTTGACCCCAGCCAGGGGCGGCCCTCCCCCACAACCCCTTTCAGCTGCGCCCCCCACCCTGTGGCCTGGCGGCCGCCTATTCCCCCGGGCCAGGGCTGGGGCACAGCGCACGGGGGAGGGGAGCCAGTGTATGGGGCGTCTCTCTCTCTCGGGATGTGTCCCATGGGTGGGGTGGGGTGGCGTGGTTTGTGGGGCGCTGAAGAAATCAGTCCCCTCCATCTCCTCCCTCTGGAAAACACCCAAGCCCTTGGAGAACTGCCCGCACCTCTACCTACCGTGGGGGCCGGGACCCTCCTCTGTGTCCTCCTGTGGCCCAGTCCAAGGGGCCTGGGCCTGGCCGGGGCTGCATTGGACCCCAACCACCCTGGCGTGTGGACTCGCCAAAAATCGGCGATTAGATATTGGATTCCAGCGTCATTGAGGTCATTTCACTAATGAGTGCACCGCAAAGAGTTTCCTAATCCATCTGTGAGGGTGGCAACCGAAAGAGAATTTTAGAGCTGACAGAATAGGCGAGGAAAGGCATAGGAGATTTCCACACCCAGTAAGGAAGCCTTTCCCGAAGTGGAAGAAAGAAAGGAGCAAACAGAGACACCGGTAGCCCGCCCGGATCAGAGTCTGCCCCTGAGAGAAAGTACCCTGACCAGGTTCACCCGTGGGTGGGTCGCGAGCTAGCGGCATTCAGAAGAGCGAGGCCCGCAGTCTGTGCAGAAGACACCTGCACTCGGGTGTGTGTGGCGGCACAATTCACAAGCAGCTCCAGATGTTAAACCAAGGAGAAGCCAGGGAGTTCCCAACGCCCCAGGTGTCCTCAGCCCACGACTGGCTGCTGTGGGAATGCGAAGCCCGGCTCCTGGTCTCAGAGCGGGGCAACCAGGAGGTGTGATGTCCACCCCGGCGTTCCCAGGAGGATCAGACTGAAGCTGGGACTTGGCCTGAAAGTGTCCCCTCGCATGGCCACCCCCTTCCCCTTCCTGCTCCTCTACTCCTGGTGCCCCTCCATCCAGGGGCCAGACCTTAAAGAGTCACCCGCAAGAGAATCCTGGTCCCAAAGGAGCCTTCTGGGGGACCCCTGCTGAGAGAGGTTGTGGGCCTGGCCCGCTGGGGCTCTGCCCGACCCAGGGCTGAGAGATGCAACCTCCCAGCTCTGGGTCCCTGCAGGAAGTGTTGGCAAGCACAGGGCCAGTCCTCCAAAGGCCCAGGTGCAGGGAGCCCAGGACAAGCAGCCTGTGGAAGAAGCCACATGCTGTGCCACCCCGGGGAACACGACTGCAGGCCACGGCCCTTCCCACCTCCTCCTCCTCCTCCTCCTCCTCCTCCTCCTCCTCCTCCCACCCCGCCCCCGCCCCCGCCCCCACATGGCACAGGGCCCAGAGACACCTCAGACACTTGCTACCCAAAGTGCAAAGGGCATCAGTTGCTCCTCCAAACCCCCCCCCCAGCCCAGCAGACCGCGTTGTCCAGCCAGCCCCCGGGCCTCCCTGGGGAGCCCAGCACAAAAGTGCAGACACCCACCGGACCCTCAATCTCAGTTTTCGGATGTTTTTGCCACTCTAAGGACCCGCAGGCCAGCTGGGCCTTCTGGCAGGACAGAGAGCCCCGGAATCCGACGTGGAGAGCTGGGTGTACGTCCCCATGAGGAGGCGGTCCCCACCTCCGCGGCTATCCCCTTGCGGGGAGCGGCAGCCGCGGGGCCTCAGAGAAGACACCAGGCTGGGCCCCCACGGCACAGCGGGAGCACGTCCCCCGCAGGCCACTTAGCGACGGCGGCCAGCCGGCGGATGGTTGGGTTGCGCGAGACGCTGCGGCCGCCCTGCTACCGGGTTCCTGGGAGGGCGTCCTGGAACCAGCGTCCACACCAAGCCCTTGGAAGGCCCAGGCGACGGAGGAGCCCCGTCAGGCAGGGGCCGAGGACGGTGACGGCCCGGGCGGGGAGGAGCGTGTCAGGCAGGGGCAGAGGACGGTGACAGGTGACAGGCCGGGCGGGAAGGAGTCAGTCAGGCAGGGGCCGTGGAGGAGACGGGCTGGGTAAGGGTTAGGGTTAGTGTCAGGGCACAAGTCACAATCGCAAAGACCTGGAAGCCACCCGAGTGCCCATCGACCCACGAGTGGGTAAGTAAAATGTGGCCCGTGGACACCACGGAGTGCTATTCGGCTATGAGGAGCAGCGGTGAGGGGGCACCTCTCGTGGTTCTCCTGGCCAGAGCTGGAACCCGTTCCAGTAAGCCAAGTATCCCAAGAATGGACACACGAGCACCACGTGCTCGCGCTCACCAGCAAATGGGTACGAACCGATGGACACCTAAGTGGACACAGAGGAATCACCTTCTTCGGGTGGGTGTCGGGCGGGTGGGGGGAGGGGATGGGCATACACATCCATTAGGAATGGGGTGGGTACGCACCGACTGGGGGATGGGCGCACTTGAAGCTCTGACCCGAGGGGGGAGGCTGGGAGAGGGCAACGCACCCGACCTTAACATTGGTGCCCCCACAATATGCTGGAACAACATGAGAGGTAAATGAATAAGAACACGGGGGGGGGGAGGGGGGCACGGGCAACACATGTCACCTTAACACTTGGACTCCCATCATCTGCTTGAAAAGAGAGAGAAAAGAAAATGCAATAATAGAGATAAGAGACACTTTTTAAAAATAATGAATCCGGCCGGGCGCTGTGGCTCACGCCTGTAATCCTAGCTCTTGGGAGGCCGAGGCGGGCGGATTGCTCAAGGTCAGGAGTTCAAAACCAGCCTGAGCAAGAGCGAGACCCCGTCTCTACTATAAATAGAAAGAAATTAATTGGCCAACTGATATATATATAAAAAATTAGCGGGGCATGGTGGCGCATGCCTGCAGTCCCAGCTACCCGGGAGGCTGAGGCAGAAGGATCACTCGAGCCCAGGAGTTTGAAGTTGCTGTGAGCTAGGCTGACGCCACGGCACTCACTCTAGCCTGGGCAACAAACCGAGACTCTGTCTCAAAAAAAAAAAAAAAAATGAATCCGAAGAGAAAAGTAAAAGGAGGCCTGTGGAGCAGGTCTGGGTGTGACTCCGGATCCCCGAACATCAGGTGCCACCACCAAAGATTCCTACGTGTAGCCCATAGAACCCCAAAAGCAACGGGAGGAGTTCTGGTCACATACTCCCTCAAAATGACATCCTGGCCTTCTTCTGGAACTCCCTCCCCTCTCAGACTCTCAAGGTTTCCTCCAGCGTGTCGGCTCCCACAGAGCAGACCTTTGGTCTGAGACCTGACTGTCCAGAAGCCAGGCATGCTGCCGCGTGGCGGCGGTGTCACGGCTCGGGACAAGAGGAGGCCCCACGGTGCGGGCTGGGGCGCCAGGCACCGCGGCGGGCGCCGAGGGTGGGGGTCCCCCCCACCCCGGGCCGCCCCCGCACTCCCAGAAACGTGACAGAACCAGAGGCAAAAAAAAAAAGAAGAAGCCTACGGCACCCGGTATTCCCGGGCGGTCTCCCATCCAAGTTCTAACCAGGCCCGACCCTGCTTAGCTTCCGAGACCAGACGGGATCGGGCGCGTTCGGGGTGGTGTGGCCGTGGACGGCGTGGCCGTGGACGGCGGAGGGCGCCCCTGCCCCGCTCAAGAAGCCGAGCCTCTCCGCGCTTCCCCGCCGCCTCCTCCCGCCCCAGGCCCCGCGCCGGGTCGGGCCTGTTGAGTTCGCCGGCCGGGTCCCGCGGGCTCCGAGGGACGGGGGTGACAGGCGGGGCGGGCAGGGAGCGGCGGGCCGGGGTTGGGGGCTGTCTCTGTATACACACACACTCACACTCACACTCACTCACTCACTCACACTCACACTCACACAAGATGCGCCTCCACGGCTGGACCCGCCAAGGTGGAGACCTTCAAGCCCCCCTCCTCTCCTTGCCTGGCCTCCTTCACCTCCCCGCCCCCCACCCCCAGCGTGCCGGGGCCGCTGACTGCGCACGGGCGGGAGGGGCGGGCCACTCGCCCTTTGACCCCAGCCAGGGGCGGCCCTCCCCCACAACCCCTTTCAGCTGCGCCCCCCACCCTGTGGCCTGGCGGCCGCCTATTCCCCCGGGCCAGGGCTGGGGCACAGCGCACGGGGGAGGGGAGCCAGTGTATGGGGCGTCTCTCTCTCTCTCGGGATGTGTCCCATGGGTGGGGTGGGGTGGCGTGGTTTGTGGGGCGCTGAAGAAATCAGTCCCCTCCATCTCCTCCCTCTGGAAAACACCCAAGCCCTTGGAGAACTGCCCGCACCTCTACCTACCGTGGGGGCCGGGACCCTCCTCTGTGTCCTCCTGTGGCCCAGTCCAAGGGGCCTGGGCCTGGCCGGGGCTGCATTGGACCCCAACCACCCTGGCGTGTGGACTCGCCAAAAATCGGCGATTAGATATTGGATTCCAGCGTCATTGAGGTCATTTCACTAATGAGTGCACCGCAAAGAGTTTCCTAATCCATCTGTGAGGGTGGCAACCGAAAGAGAATTTTAGAGCTGACAGAATAGGCGAGGAAAGGCATAGGAGATTTCCACACCCAGTAAGGAAGCCTTTCCCGAAGTGGAAGAAAGAAAGGAGCAAACAGAGACACCGGTAGCCCGCCCGGATCAGAGTCTGCCCCTGAGAGAAAGTACCCTGACCAGGTTCACCCGTGGGTGGGTCGCGAGCTAGCGGCATTCAGAAGAGCGAGGCCCGCAGTCTGTGCAGAAGACACCTGCACTCGGGTGTGTGTGGCGGCACAATTCACAAGCAGCTCCAGATGTTAAACCAAGGAGAAGCCAGGGAGTTCCCAACGCCCCAGGTGTCCTCAGCCCACGACTGGCTGCTGTGGGAATGCGAAGCCCGGCTCCTGGTCTCAGAGCGGGGCAACCAGGAGGTGTGATGTCCACCCCGGCGTTCCCAGGAGGATCAGACTGAAGCTGGGACTTGGCCTGAAAGTGTCCCCTCGCATGGCCACCCCCTTCCCCTTCCTGCTCCTCTACTCCTGGTGCCCCTCCATCCAGGGGCCAGACCTTAAAGAGTCACCCGCAAGAGAATCCTGGTCCCAAAGGAGCCTTCTGGGGGACCCCTGCTGAGAGAGGTTGTGGGCCTGGCCCGCTGGGGCTCTGCCCGACCCAGGGCTGAGAGATGCAACCTCCCAGCTCTGGGTCCCTGCAGGAAGTGTTGGCAAGCACAGGGCCAGTCCTCCAAAGGCCCAGGTGCAGGGAGCCCAGGACAAGCAGCCTGTGGAAGAAGCCACATGCTGTGCCACCCCGGGGAACACGACTGCAGGCCACGGCCCTTCCCACCTCCTCCTCCTCCTCCTCCTCCTCCTCCTCCTCCTCCTCCCACCCCGCCCCCGCCCCCGCCCCCACATGGCACAGGGCCCAGAGACACCTCAGACACTTGCTACCCAAAGTGCAAAGGGCATCAGTTGCTCCTCCAAACCCCCCCCCCAGCCCAGCAGACCGCGTTGTCCAGCCAGCCCCCGGGCCTCCCTGGGGAGCCCAGCACAAAAGTGCAGACACCCACCGGACCCTCAATCTCAGTTTTCGGATGTTTTTGCCACTCTAAGGACCCGCAGGCCAGCTGGGCCTTCTGGCAGGACAGAGAGCCCCGGAATCCGACGTGGAGAGCTGGGTGTACGTCCCCATGAGGAGGCGGTCCCCACCTCCGCGGCTATCCCCTTGCGGGGAGCGGCAGCCGCGGGGCCTCAGAGAAGACACCAGGCTGGGCCCCCACGGCACAGCGGGAGCACGTCCCCCGCAGGCCACTTAGCGACGGCGGCCAGCCGGCGGATGGTTGGGTTGCGCGAGACGCTGCGGCCGCCCTGCTACCGGGTTCCTGGGAGGGCGTCCTGGAACCAGCGTCCACACCAAGCCCTTGGAAGGCCCAGGCGACGGAGGAGCCCCGTCAGGCAGGGGCCGAGGACGGTGACGGCCCGGGCGGGGAGGAGCGTGTCAGGCAGGGGCAGAGGACGGTGACAGGTGACAGGCCGGGCGGGAAGGAGTCAGTCAGGCAGGGGCCGTGGAGGAGACGGGCTGGGTAAGGGTTAGGGTTAGTGTCAGGGCACAAGTCACAATCGCAAAGACCTGGAAGCCACCCGAGTGCCCATCGACCCACGAGTGGGTAAGTAAAATGTGGCCCGTGGACACCACGGAGTGCTATTCGGCTATGAGGAGCAGCGGTGAGGGGGCACCTCTCGTGGTTCTCCTGGCCAGAGCTGGAACCCGTTCCAGTAAGCCAAGTATCCCAAGAATGGACACACGAGCACCACGTGCTCGCGCTCACCAGCAAATGGGTACGAACCGATGGACACCTAAGTGGACACAGAGGAATCACCTTCTTCGGGTGGGTGTCGGGCGGGTGGGGGGAGGGGATGGGCATACACATCCATTAGGAATGGGGTGGGTACGCACCGACTGGGGGATGGGCGCACTTGAAGCTCTGACCCGAGGGGGGAGGCTGGGAGAGGGCAACGCACCCGACCTTAACATTGGTGCCCCCACAATATGCTGGAACAACATGAGAGGTAAATGAATAAGAACACGGGGGGGGGGAGGGGGGCACGGGCAACACATGTCACCTTAACACTTGGACTCCCATCATCTGCTTGAAAAGAGAGAGAAAAGAAAATGCAATAATAGAGATAAGAGACACTTTTTAAAAATAATGAATCCGGCCGGGCGCTGTGGCTCACGCCTGTAATCCTAGCTCTTGGGAGGCCGAGGCGGGCGGATTGCTCAAGGTCAGGAGTTCAAAACCAGCCTGAGCAAGAGCGAGACCCCGTCTCTACTATAAATAGAAAGAAATTAATTGGCCAACTGATATATATATAAAAAATTAGCGGGGCATGGTGGCGCATGCCTGCAGTCCCAGCTACCCGGGAGGCTGAGGCAGAAGGATCACTCGAGCCCAGGAGTTTGAAGTTGCTGTGAGCTAGGCTGACGCCACGGCACTCACTCTAGCCTGGGCAACAAACCGAGACTCTGTCTCAAAAAAAAAAAAAAAAATGAATCCGAAGAGAAAAGTAAAAGGAGGCCTGTGGAGCAGGTCTGGGTGTGACTCCGGATCCCCGAACATCAGGTGCCACCACCAAAGATTCCTACGTGTAGCCCATAGAACCCCAAAAGCAACGGGAGGAGTTCTGGTCACATACTCCCTCAAAATGACATCCTGGCCTTCTTCTGGAACTCCCTCCCCTCTCAGACTCTCAAGGTTTCCTCCAGCGTGTCGGCTCCCACAGAGCAGACCTTTGGTCTGAGACCTGACTGTCCAGAAGCCAGGCATGCTGCCGCGTGGCGGCGGTGTCACGGCTCGGGACAAGAGGAGGCCCCACGGTGCGGGCTGGGGCGCCAGGCACCGCGGCGGGCGCCGAGGGTGGGGGTCCCCCCCACCCCGGGCCGCCCCCGCACTCCCAGAAACGTGACAGAACCAGAGGCAAAAAAAAAAAGAAGAAGCCTACGGCACCCGGTATTCCCGGGCGGTCTCCCATCCAAGTTCTAACCAGGCCCGACCCTGCTTAGCTTCCGAGACCAGACGGGATCGGGCGCGTTCGGGGTGGTGTGGCCGTGGACGGCGTGGCCGTGGACGGCGGAGGGCGCCCCTGCCCCGCTCAAGAAGCCGAGCCTCTCCGCGCTTCCCCGCCGCCTCCTCCCGCCCCAGGCCCCGCGCCGGGTCGGGCCTGTTGAGTTCGCCGGCCGGGTCCCGCGGGCTCCGAGGGACGGGGGTGACAGGCGGGGCGGGCAGGGAGCGGCGGGCCGGGGTTGGGGGCTGTCTCTGTATACACACACACTCACACTCACACTCACTCACTCACTCACACTCACACTCACACAAGATGCGCCTCCACGGCTGGACCCGCCAAGGTGGAGACCTTCAAGCCCCCCTCCTCTCCTTGCCTGGCCTCCTTCACCTCCCCGCCCCCCACCCCCAGCGTGCCGGGGCTGCTGACTGCGCACGGGCGGGAGGGGCGGGCCACTCGCCCTTTGACCCCAGCCAGGGGCGGCCCTCCCCCACAACCCCTTTCAGCTGCGCCCCCCACCCTGTGGCCTGGCGGCCGCCTATTCCCCCGGGCCAGGGCTGGGGCACAGCGCACGGGGGAGGGGAGCCAGTGTATGGGGCGTCTCTCTCTCTCGGGATGTGTCCCATGGGTGGGGTGGGGTGGCGTGGTTTGTGGGGCGCTGAAGAAATCAGTCCCCTCCATCTCCTCCCTCTGGAAAACACCCAAGCCCTTGGAGAACTGCCCGCACCTCTACCTACCGTGGGGGCCGGGACCCTCCTCTGTGTCCTCCTGTGGCCCAGTCCAAGGGGCCTGGGCCTGGCCGGGGCTGCATTGGACCCCAACCACCCTGGCGTGTGGACTCGCCAAAAATCGGCGATTAGATATTGGATTCCAGCGTCATTGAGGTCATTTCACTAATGAGTGCACCGCAAAGAGTTTCCTAATCCATCTGTGAGGGTGGCAACTGAAAGAGAATTTTAGAGCTGACAGAATAGGCGAGGAAAGGCATAGGAGATTTCCACACCCAGTAAGGAAGCCTTTCCCGAAGTGGAAGAAAGAAAGGAGCAAACAGAGACACCGGTAGCCCGCCCGGATCAGAGTCTGCCCCTGAGAGAAAGTACCCTGACCAGGTTCACCCGTGGGTGGGTCGCGAGCTAGCGGCATTCAGAAGAGCGAGGCCCGCAGTCTGTGCAGAAGACACCTGCACTCGGGTGTGTGTGGCGGCACAATTCACAAGCAGCTCCAGATGTTAAACCAAGGAGAAGCCAGGGAGTTCCCAACGCCCCAGGTGTCCTCAGCCCACGACTGGCTGCTGTGGGAATGCGAAGCCCGGCTCCTGGTCTCAGAGCGGGGCAACCAGGAGGTGTGATGTCCACCCCGGCGTTCCCAGGAGGATCAGACTGAAGCTGGGACTTGGCCTGAAAGTGTCCCCTCGCATGGCCACCCCCTTCCCCTTCCTGCTCCTCTACTCCTGGTGCCCCTCCATCCAGGGGCCAGACCTTAAAGAGTCACCCGCAAGAGAATCCTGGTCCCAAAGGAGCCTTCTGGGGGACCCCTGCTGAGAGAGGTTGTGGGCCTGGCCCGCTGGGGCTCTGCCCGACCCAGGGCTGAGAGATGCAACCTCCCAGCTCTGGGTCCCTGCAGGAAGTGTTGGCAAGCACAGGGCCAGTCCTCCAAAGGCCCAGGTGCAGGGAGCCCAGCCCAAGCAGCCTGTGGAAGAAGCCACATGCTGTGCCACCCCGGGGAACACGACTGCAGGCCAGGGCCCTTCCCACCTCCTCCTCCTCCTCCTCCTCCTCCTCCTCCTCCTCCTCCTCCTCCTCCCACCCCGCCCCCGCCCCCGCCCCCACATGGCACAGGGCCCAGAGACACCTCAGACACTTGCTACCCAAAGTGCAAAGGGCATCAGTTGCTCCTCCAAACCCCCCCCCCAGCCCAGCAGACCGCGTTGTCCAGCCAGCCCCCGGGCCTCCCTGGGGAGCCCAGCACAAAAGTGCAGACACCCACCGGACCCTCAATCTCAGTTTTCGGATGTTTTTGCCACTCTAAGGACCCGCAGGCCAGCTGGGCCTTCTGGCAGGACAGAGAGCCCCGGAATCCGACGTGGAGAGCTGGGTGTACGTCCCCATGAGGAGGCGGTCCCCACCTCCGCGGCTATCCCCTTGCGGGGAGCGGCAGCCGCGGGGCCTCAGAGAAGACACCAGGCTGGGCCCCCACGGCACAGCGGGAGCACGTCCCCCGCAGGCCACTTAGCGACGGCGGCCAGCCGGCGGACGGTTGGGTTGCGCGAGACGCTGCGGCCGCCCTGCTACCGGGTTCCTGGGAGGGCGTCCTGGAACCAGCGTCCACACCAAGCCCTTGGAAGGCCCAGGCGACGGAGGAGCCCCGTCAGGCAGGGGCCGAGGACGGTGACGGCCCGGGCGGGGAGGAGCGTGTCAGGCAGGGGCAGAGGACGGTGACAGGTGACAGGCCGGGCGGGAAGGAGTCAGTCAGGCAGGGGCCGTGGAGGAGACGGGCTGGGTAAGGGTTAGGGTTAGTGTCAGGGCACAAGTCACAATCGCAAAGACCTGGAAGCCACCCGAGTGCCCATCGACCCACGAGTGGGTAAGTAAAATGTGGCCCGTGGACACCACGGAGTGCTATTCGGCTATGAGGAGCAGCGGTGAGGGGGCACCTCTCGTGGTTCTCCTGGCCAGAGCTGGAACCCGTTCCAGTAAGCCAAGTATCCCAAGAATGGACACACGAGCACCACGTGCTCGCGCTCACCAGCAAATGGGTACGAACCGATGGACACCTAAGTGGACACAGAGGAATCACCTTCTTCGGGTGGGTGTCGGGCGGGTGGGGGGAGGGGATGGGCATACACATCCATTAGGAATGGGGTGGGTACGCACCGACTGGGGGATGGGCGCACTTGAAGCTCTGACCCGAGGGGGGAGGCTGGGAGAGGGCAACGCACCCGACCTTAACATTGGTGCCCCCACAATATGCTGGAACAACATGAGAGGTAAATGAATAAGAACACGGGGGGGGGGGAGGGGGGCACGGGCAACACATGTCACCTTAACACTTGGACTCCCATCATCTGCTTGAAAAGAGAGAGAAAAGAAAATGCAATAATAGAGATAAGAGACACTTTTTAAAAATAATGAATCCGGCCGGGCGCTGTGGCTCACGCCTGTAATCCTAGCTCTTGGGAGGCCGAGGCGGGCGGATTGCTCAAGGTCAGGAGTTCAAAACCAGCCTGAGCAAGAGCGAGACCCCGTCTCTACTATAAATAGAAAGAAATTAATTGGCCAACTGATATATATATAAAAAATTAGCGGGGCATGGTGGCGCATGCCTGCAGTCCCAGCTACCCGGGAGGCTGAGGCAGAAGGATCACTCGAGCCCAGGAGTTTGAAGTTGCTGTGAGCTAGGCTGACGCCACGGCACTCACTCTAGCCTGGGCAACAAACCGAGACTCTGTCTCAAAAAAAAAAAAAAAAATGAATCCGAAGAGAAAAGTAAAAGGAGGCCTGTGGAGCAGGTCTGGGTGTGACTCCGGATCCCCGAACATCAGGTGCCACCACCAAAGATTCCTACGTGTAGCCCATAGAACCCCAAAAGCAACGGGAGGAGTTCTGGTCACATACTCCCTCAAAATGACATCCTGGCCTTCTTCTGGAACTCCCTCCCCTCTCAGACTCTCAAGGTTTCCTCCAGCGTGTCGGCTCCCACAGAGCAGACCTTTGGTCTGAGACCTGACTGTCCAGAAGCCAGGCATGCTGCCGCGTGGCGGCGGTGTCACGGCTCGGGACAAGAGGAGGCCCCACGGTGCGGGCTGGGGCGCCAGGCACCGCGGCGGGCGCCGAGGGTGGGGGTCCCCCCACCCCGGGCCGCCCCCGCACTCCCAGAAACGCGACAGAACCAGAGGCAAAAAAAAAAAGAAGAAGCCTACGGCACCCGGTATTCCCGGGCGGTCTCCCATCCAAGTTCTAACCAGGCCCGACCCTGCTTAGCTTCCGAGACCAGACGGGATCGGGCGCGTTCGGGGTGGTGTGGCCGTGGACGGCGGAGGGCGCCCCTGCCCCGCTCAAGAAGCCGAGCCTCTCTGCGCTTCCCCGCCGCCTCCTCCCGCCCCAGGCCCCGCGCCGGGTCGGGCCTGTTGAGTTCGCCGGCCGGGTCCCGCGGGCTCCGAGGGACGGGGGTGACAGGCGGGGCGGGCAGGGAGCGGCGGGCCGGGGTTGGGGGCTGTCTCTGTATACACACACACTCACACGCACTCACTCACTCACTCACACTCACACAAGATGCGCCTCCACGGCTGGACCCGCCAAGGTGGAGACCTTCAAGCCCCCCTCCTCTCCTTGCCTGGCCTCCTTCACCTCCCCGCCCCCCACCCCCAGCGCGCCGGGGCCGCTGACTGCGCACGGGCGGGAGGGGCGGGGCGCTCGCCCTTTGACCCCAGCCAGGGGCGGCCCTCCCCCACAACCCCTTTCAGCTGCGCCCCCCACCCTGTGGCCTGGCGGCCGCCTATTCCCCCGGGCCAGGGCTGGGGCACAGCGCACGGGGGAGGGGAGCCAGTGTATGGGGCGTCTCTCTCTCTCGGGATGTGTCCCATGGGTGGGGTGGGGTGGCGTGGTTTGTGGGGCGCTGAAGAAATCAGTCCCCTCCATCTCCTCCCTCTGGAAAACACCCAAGCCCTTGGAGAACTGCCCGCACCTCTACCTACCGTGGGGGCCGGGACCCTCCTCTGTGTCCTCCTGTGGCCCAGTCCAAGGGGCCTGGGCCTGGCCGGGGCTGCATTGGACCCCAACCACCCTGGCGTGTGGACTCGCCAAAAATCGGCGATTAGATATTGGATTCCAGCGTCATTGAGGTCATTTCACTAATGAGTGCACCGCAAAGAGTTTCCTAATCCATCTGTGAGGGTGGCAACCGAAAGAGAATTTTAGAGCTGACAGAATAGGCGAGGAAAGGCATAGGAGATTTCCACACCCAGTAAGGAAGCCTTTCCCGAAGTGGAAGAAAGAAAGGAGCAAACAGAGACACCGGTAGCCCGCCCGGATCAGAGTCTGCCCCTGAGAGAAAGTACCCTGACCAGGTTCACCCGTGGGTGGGTCGCGAGCTAGCGGCATTCAGAAGAGCGAGGCCCGCAGTCTGTGCAGAAGACACCTGCACTCGGGTGTGTGTGGCGGCACAATTCACAAGCAGCTCCAGATGTTAAACCAAGGAGAAGCCAGGGAGTTCCCAACGCCCCAGGTGTCCTCAGCCCACGACTGGCTGCTGTGGGAATGCGAAGCCCGGCTCCTGGTCTCAGAGCGGGGCAACCAGGAGGTGTGATGTCCACCCCGGCGTTCCCAGGAGGATCAGACTGAAGCTGGGACTTGGCCTGAAAGTGTCCCCTCGCATGGCCACCCCCTTCCCCTTCCTGCTCCTCTACTCCTGGTGCCCCTCCATCCAGGGGCCAGACCTTAAAGAGTCACCCGCAAGAGAATCCTGGTCCCAAAGGAGCCTTCTGGGGGACCCCTGCTGAGAGAGGTTGTGGGCCTGGCCCGCTGGGGCTCTGCCCGACCCAGGGCTGAGAGATGCAACCTCCCAGCTCTGGGTCCCTGCAGGAAGTGTTGGCAAGCACAGGGCCAGTCCTCCAAAGGCCCAGGTGCAGGGAGCCCAGGCCAAGCAGCCTGTGGAAGAAGCCACATGCTGTGCCACCCCGGGGAACACGACTGCAGGCCACGGCCCTTCCCACCTCCTCCTCCTCCTCCTCCTCCTCCCACCCCGCCCCCGCCCCCGCCCCCACATGGCACAGGGCCCAGAGACACCTCAGACACTTGCTACCCAAAGTGCAAAGGGCATCAGTTGCTCCTCCAAACCCCCCCCCAGCCCAGCAGACCGCGTTGTCCAGCCAGCCCCCGGGCCTCCCTGGGGAGCCCAGCACAAAAGTGCAGACACCCACCGGACCCTCAATCTCAGTTTTCGGATGTTTTTGCCACTCTAAGGACCCGCAGGCCAGCTGGGCCTTCTGGCAGGACAGAGAGCCCCGGAATCCGACGTGGAGAGCTGGGTGTACGTCCCCATGAGGAGGCGGTCCCCACCTCCGCGGCTATCCCCTTGCGGGGAGCGGCAGCCGCGGGGCCTCAGAGAAGACACCAGGCTGGGCCCCCACGGCACAGCGGGAGCACGTCCCCCGCAGGCCACTTAGCGACGGCGGCCAGCCGGCGGATGGTTGGGTTGCGCGAGACGCTGCGGCCGCCCTGCTACCGGGTTCCTGGGAGGGCGTCCTGGAACCAGCGTCCACACCAAGCCCTTGGAAGGCCCAGGCGACGGAGGAGCCCCGTCAGGCAGGGGCCGAGGACGGTGACGGCCCGGGCGGGGAGGAGCGTGTCAGGCAGGGGCAGAGGACGGTGACAGGTGACAGGCCGGGCGGGAAGGAGTCAGTCAGGCAGGGGCCGTGGAGGAGACGGGCTGGGTAAGGGTTAGGGTTAGTGTCAGGGCACAAGTCACAATCGCAAAGACCTGGAAGCCACCCGAGTGCCCATCGACCCACGAGTGGGTAAGTAAAATGTGGCCCGTGGACACCACGGAGTGCTATTCGGCTATGAGGAGCAGCGGTGAGGGGGCACCTCTCGTGGTTCTCCTGGCCAGAGCTGGAACCCGTTCCAGTAAGCCAAGTATCCCAAGAATGGACACACGAGCACCACGTGCTCGCGCTCACCAGCAAATGGGTACGAACCGATGGACACCTAAGTGGACACAGAGGAATCACCTTCTTCGGGTGGGTGTCGGGCGGGTGGGGGGAGGGGATGGGCATACACATCCATTAGGAATGGGGTGGGTACGCACCGACTGGGGGATGGGCGCACTTGAAGCTCTGACCCGAGGGGGGAGGCTGGGAGAGGGCAACGCACCCGACCTTAACATTGGTGCCCCCACAATATGCTGGAACAACATGAGAGGTAAATGAATAAGAACACGGGGGGGGGGAGGGGGGCACGGGCAACACATGTCACCTTAACACTTGGACTCCCATCATCTGCTTGAAAAGAGAGAGAAAAGAAAATGCAATAATAGAGATAAGAGACACTTTTTAAAAATAATGAATCCGGCCGGGCGCTGTGGCTCACGCCTGTAATCCTAGCTCTTGGGAGGCCGAGGCGGGCGGATTGCTCAAGGTCAGGAGTTCAAAACCAGCCTGAGCAAGAGCGAGACCCCGTCTCTACTATAAATAGAAAGAAATTAATTGGCCAACTGATATATATATAAAAAATTAGCGGGGCATGGTGGCGCATGCCTGCAGTCCCAGCTACCCGGGAGGCTGAGGCAGAAGGATCACTCGAGCCCAGGAGTTTGAAGTTGCTGTGAGCTAGGCTGACGCCACGGCACTCACTCTAGCCTGGGCAACAAACCGAGACTCTGTCTCAAAAAAAAAAAAAAAAATGAATCCGAAGAGAAAAGTAAAAGGAGGCCTGTGGAGCAGGTCTGGGTGTGACTCCGGATCCCCGAACATCAGGTGCCACCACCAAAGATTCCTACGTGTAGCCCATAGAACCCCAAAAGCAACGGGAGGAGTTCTGGTCACATACTCCCTCAAAATGACATCCTGGCCTTCTTCTGGAACTCCCTCCCCTCTCAGACTCTCAAGGTTTCCTCCAGCGTGTCGGCTCCCACAGAGCAGACCTTTGGTCTGAGACCTGACTGTCCAGAAGCCAGGCATGCTGCCGCGTGGCGGCGGTGTCACGGCTCGGGACAAGAGGAGGCCCCACGGTGCGGGCTGGGGCGCCAGGCACCGCGGCGGGCGCCGAGGGTGGGGGTCCCCCCACCCCGGGCCGCCCCCGCACTCCCAGAAACGCGACAGAACCAGAGGCAAAAAAAAAAAGAAGAAGCCTACGGCACCCGGTATTCCCGGGCGGTCTCCCATCCAAGTTCTAACCAGGCCCGACCCTGCTTAGCTTCCGAGACCAGACGGGATCGGGCGCGTTCGGGGTGGTGTGGCCGTGGACGGCGTGGCCGTGGACGGCGGAGGGCGCCCCTGCCCCGCTCAAGAAGCCGAGCCTCTCCGCGCTTCCCCGCCGCCTCCTCCCGCCCCAGGCCCCGCGCCGGGTCGGGCCTGTTGAGTTCGCCGGCCGGGTCCCGCGGGCTCCGAGGGACGGGGGTGACAGGCGGGGCGGGCAGGGAGCGGCGGGCCGGGGTTGGGGGCTGTCTCTGTATACACACACACTCACACTCACACTCACTCACTCACTCACACTCACACTCACACAAGATGCGCCTCCACGGCTGGACCCGCCAAGGTGGAGACCTTCAAGCCCCCCTCCTCTCCTTGCCTGGCCTCCTTCACCTCCCCGCCCCCCACCCCCAGCGTGCCGGGGCTGCTGACTGCGCACGGGCGGGAGGGGCGGGCCACTCGCCCTTTGACCCCAGCCAGGGGCGGCCCTCCCCCACAACCCCTTTCAGCTGCGCCCCCCACCCTGTGGCCTGGCGGCCGCCTATTCCCCCGGGCCAGGGCTGGGGCACAGCGCACGGGGGAGGGGAGCCAGTGTATGGGGCGTCTCTCTCTCTCGGGATGTGTCCCATGGGTGGGGTGGGGTGGCGTGGTTTGTGGGGCGCTGAAGAAATCAGTCCCCTCCATCTCCTCCCTCTGGAAAACACCCAAGCCCTTGGAGAACTGCCCGCACCTCTACCTACCGTGGGGGCCGGGACCCTCCTCTGTGTCCTCCTGTGGCCCAGTCCAAGGGGCCTGGGCCTGGCCGGGGCTGCATTGGACCCCAACCACCCTGGCGTGTGGACTCGCCAAAAATCGGCGATTAGATATTGGATTCCAGCGTCATTGAGGTCATTTCACTAATGAGTGCACCGCAAAGAGTTTCCTAATCCATCTGTGAGGGTGGCAACTGAAAGAGAATTTTAGAGCTGACAGAATAGGCGAGGAAAGGCATAGGAGATTTCCACACCCAGTAAGGAAGCCTTTCCCGAAGTGGAAGAAAGAAAGGAGCAAACAGAGACACCGGTAGCCCGCCCGGATCAGAGTCTGCCCCTGAGAGAAAGTACCCTGACCAGGTTCACCCGTGGGTGGGTCGCGAGCTAGCGGCATTCAGAAGAGCGAGGCCCGCAGTCTGTGCAGAAGACACCTGCACTCGGGTGTGTGTGGCGGCACAATTCACAAGCAGCTCCAGATGTTAAACCAAGGAGAAGCCAGGGAGTTCCCAACGCCCCAGGTGTCCTCAGCCCACGACTGGCTGCTGTGGGAATGCGAAGCCCGGCTCCTGGTCTCAGAGCGGGGCAACCAGGAGGTGTGATGTCCACCCCGGCGTTCCCAGGAGGATCAGACTGAAGCTGGGACTTGGCCTGAAAGTGTCCCCTCGCATGGCCACCCCCTTCCCCTTCCTGCTCCTCTACTCCTGGTGCCCCTCCATCCAGGGGCCAGACCTTAAAGAGTCACCCGCAAGAGAATCCTGGTCCCAAAGGAGCCTTCTGGGGGACCCCTGCTGAGAGAGGTTGTGGGCCTGGCCCGCTGGGGCTCTGCCCGACCCAGGGCTGAGAGATGCAACCTCCCAGCTCTGGGTCCCTGCAGGAAGTGTTGGCAAGCACAGGGCCAGTCCTCCAAAGGCCCAGGTGCAGGGAGCCCAGCCCAAGCAGCCTGTGGAAGAAGCCACATGCTGTGCCACCCCGGGGAACACGACTGCAGGCCAGGGCCCTTCCCACCTCCTCCTCCTCCTCCTCCTCCTCCTCCTCCTCCTCCTCCTCCTCCTCCCACCCCGCCCCCGCCCCCGCCCCCACATGGCACAGGGCCCAGAGACACCTCAGACACTTGCTACCCAAAGTGCAAAGGGCATCAGTTGCTCCTCCAAACCCCCCCCCCAGCCCAGCAGACCGCGTTGTCCAGCCAGCCCCCGGGCCTCCCTGGGGAGCCCAGCACAAAAGTGCAGACACCCACCGGACCCTCAATCTCAGTTTTCGGATGTTTTTGCCACTCTAAGGACCCGCAGGCCAGCTGGGCCTTCTGGCAGGACAGAGAGCCCCGGAATCCGACGTGGAGAGCTGGGTGTACGTCCCCATGAGGAGGCGGTCCCCACCTCCGCGGCTATCCCCTTGCGGGGAGCGGCAGCCGCGGGGCCTCAGAGAAGACACCAGGCTGGGCCCCCACGGCACAGCGGGAGCACGTCCCCCGCAGGCCACTTAGCGACGGCGGCCAGCCGGCGGACGGTTGGGTTGCGCGAGACGCTGCGGCCGCCCTGCTACCGGGTTCCTGGGAGGGCGTCCTGGAACCAGCGTCCACACCAAGCCCTTGGAAGGCCCAGGCGACGGAGGAGCCCCGTCAGGCAGGGGCCGAGGACGGTGACGGCCCGGGCGGGGAGGAGCGTGTCAGGCAGGGGCAGAGGACGGTGACAGGTGACAGGCCGGGCGGGAAGGAGTCAGTCAGGCAGGGGCCGTGGAGGAGACGGGCTGGGTAAGGGTTAGGGTTAGTGTCAGGGCACAAGTCACAATCGCAAAGACCTGGAAGCCACCCGAGTGCCCATCGACCCACGAGTGGGTAAGTAAAATGTGGCCCGTGGACACCACGGAGTGCTATTCGGCTATGAGGAGCAGCGGTGAGGGGGCACCTCTCGTGGTTCTCCTGGCCAGAGCTGGAACCCGTTCCAGTAAGCCAAGTATCCCAAGAATGGACACACGAGCACCACGTGCTCGCGCTCACCAGCAAATGGGTACGAACCGATGGACACCTAAGTGGACACAGAGGAATCACCTTCTTCGGGTGGGTGTCGGGCGGGTGGGGGGAGGGGATGGGCATACACATCCATTAGGAATGGGGTGGGTACGCACCGACTGGGGGATGGGCGCACTTGAAGCTCTGACCCGAGGGGGGAGGCTGGGAGAGGGCAACGCACCCGACCTTAACATTGGTGCCCCCACAATATGCTGGAACAACATGAGAGGTAAATGAATAAGAACACGGGGGGGGGGGAGGGGGGCACGGGCAACACATGTCACCTTAACACTTGGACTCCCATCATCTGCTTGAAAAGAGAGAGAAAAGAAAATGCAATAATAGAGATAAGAGACACTTTTTAAAAATAATGAATCCGGCCGGGCGCTGTGGCTCACGCCTGTAATCCTAGCTCTTGGGAGGCCGAGGCGGGCGGATTGCTCAAGGTCAGGAGTTCAAAACCAGCCTGAGCAAGAGCGAGACCCCGTCTCTACTATAAATAGAAAGAAATTAATTGGCCAACTGATATATATATAAAAAATTAGCGGGGCATGGTGGCGCATGCCTGCAGTCCCAGCTACCCGGGAGGCTGAGGCAGAAGGATCACTCGAGCCCAGGAGTTTGAAGTTGCTGTGAGCTAGGCTGACGCCACGGCACTCACTCTAGCCTGGGCAACAAACCGAGACTCTGTCTCAAAAAAAAAAAAAAAAATGAATCCGAAGAGAAAAGTAAAAGGAGGCCTGTGGAGCAGGTCTGGGTGTGACTCCGGATCCCCGAACATCAGGTGCCACCACCAAAGATTCCTACGTGTAGCCCATAGAACCCCAAAAGCAACGGGAGGAGTTCTGGTCACATACTCCCTCAAAATGACATCCTGGCCTTCTTCTGGAACTCCCTCCCCTCTCAGACTCTCAAGGTTTCCTCCAGCGTGTCGGCTCCCACAGAGCAGACCTTTGGTCTGAGACCTGACTGTCCAGAAGCCAGGCATGCTGCCGCGTGGCGGCGGTGTCACGGCTCGGGACAAGAGGAGGCCCCACGGTGCGGGCTGGGGCGCCAGGCACCGCGGCGGGCGCCGAGGGTGGGGGTCCCCCCACCCCGGGCCGCCCCCGCACTCCCAGAAACGCGACAGAACCAGAGGCAAAAAAAAAAAGAAGAAGCCTACGGCACCCGGTATTCCCGGGCGGTCTCCCATCCAAGTTCTAACCAGGCCCGACCCTGCTTAGCTTCCGAGACCAGACGGGATCGGGCGCGTTCGGGGTGGTGTGGCCGTGGACGGCGGAGGGCGCCCCTGCCCCGCTCAAGAAGCCGAGCCTCTCTGCGCTTCCCCGCCGCCTCCTCCCGCCCCAGGCCCCGCGCCGGGTCGGGCCTGTTGAGTTCGCCGGCCGGGTCCCGCGGGCTCCGAGGGACGGGGGTGACAGGCGGGGCGGGCAGGGAGCGGCGGGCCGGGGTTGGGGGCTGTCTCTGTATACACACACACTCACACGCACTCACTCACTCACTCACACTCACACAAGATGCGCCTCCACGGCTGGACCCGCCAAGGTGGAGACCTTCAAGCCCCCCTCCTCTCCTTGCCTGGCCTCCTTCACCTCCCCGCCCCCCACCCCCAGCGCGCCGGGGCCGCTGACTGCGCACGGGCGGGAGGGGCGGGGCGCTCGCCCTTTGACCCCAGCCAGGGGCGGCCCTCCCCCACAACCCCTTTCAGCTGCGCCCCCCACCCTGTGGCCTGGCGGCCGCCTATTCCCCCGGGCCAGGGCTGGGGCACAGCGCACGGGGGAGGGGAGCCAGTGTATGGGGCGTCTCTCTCTCTCGGGATGTGTCCCATGGGTGGGGTGGGGTGGCGTGGTTTGTGGGGCGCTGAAGAAATCAGTCCCCTCCATCTCCTCCCTCTGGAAAACACCCAAGCCCTTGGAGAACTGCCCGCACCTCTACCTACCGTGGGGGCCGGGACCCTCCTCTGTGTCCTCCTGTGGCCCAGTCCAAGGGGCCTGGGCCTGGCCGGGGCTGCATTGGACCCCAACCACCCTGGCGTGTGGACTCGCCAAAAATCGGCGATTAGATATTGGATTCCAGCGTCATTGAGGTCATTTCACTAATGAGTGCACCGCAAAGAGTTTCCTAATCCATCTGTGAGGGTGGCAACCGAAAGAGAATTTTAGAGCTGACAGAATAGGCGAGGAAAGGCATAGGAGATTTCCACACCCAGTAAGGAAGCCTTTCCCGAAGTGGAAGAAAGAAAGGAGCAAACAGAGACACCGGTAGCCCGCCCGGATCAGAGTCTGCCCCTGAGAGAAAGTACCCTGACCAGGTTCACCCGTGGGTGGGTCGCGAGCTAGCGGCATTCAGAAGAGCGAGGCCCGCAGTCTGTGCAGAAGACACCTGCACTCGGGTGTGTGTGGCGGCACAATTCACAAGCAGCTCCAGATGTTAAACCAAGGAGAAGCCAGGGAGTTCCCAACGCCCCAGGTGTCCTCAGCCCACGACTGGCTGCTGTGGGAATGCGAAGCCCGGCTCCTGGTCTCAGAGCGGGGCAACCAGGAGGTGTGATGTCCACCCCGGCGTTCCCAGGAGGATCAGACTGAAGCTGGGACTTGGCCTGAAAGTGTCCCCTCGCATGGCCACCCCCTTCCCCTTCCTGCTCCTCTACTCCTGGTGCCCCTCCATCCAGGGGCCAGACCTTAAAGAGTCACCCGCAAGAGAATCCTGGTCCCAAAGGAGCCTTCTGGGGGACCCCTGCTGAGAGAGGTTGTGGGCCTGGCCCGCTGGGGCTCTGCCCGACCCAGGGCTGAGAGATGCAACCTCCCAGCTCTGGGTCCCTGCAGGAAGTGTTGGCAAGCACAGGGCCAGTCCTCCAAAGGCCCAGGTGCAGGGAGCCCAGGCCAAGCAGCCTGTGGAAGAAGCCACATGCTGTGCCACCCCGGGGAACACGACTGCAGGCCACGGCCCTTCCCACCTCCTCCTCCTCCTCCTCCTCCTCCCACCCCGCCCCCGCCCCCGCCCCCACATGGCACAGGGCCCAGAGACACCTCAGACACTTGCTACCCAAAGTGCAAAGGGCATCAGTTGCTCCTCCAAACCCCCCCCCAGCCCAGCAGACCGCGTTGTCCAGCCAGCCCCCGGGCCTCCCTGGGGAGCCCAGCACAAAAGTGCAGACACCCACCGGACCCTCAATCTCAGTTTTCGGATGTTTTTGCCACTCTAAGGACCCGCAGGCCAGCTGGGCCTTCTGGCAGGACAGAGAGCCCCGGAATCCGACGTGGAGAGCTGGGTGTACGTCCCCATGAGGAGGCGGTCCCCACCTCCGCGGCTATCCCCTTGCGGGGAGCGGCAGCCGCGGGGCCTCAGAGAAGACACCAGGCTGGGCCCCCACGGCACAGCGGGAGCACGTCCCCCGCAGGCCACTTAGCGACGGCGGCCAGCCGGCGGATGGTTGGGTTGCGCGAGACGCTGCGGCCGCCCTGCTACCGGGTTCCTGGGAGGGCGTCCTGGAACCAGCGTCCACACCAAGCCCTTGGAAGGCCCAGGCGACGGAGGAGCCCCGTCAGGCAGGGGCCGAGGACGGTGACGGCCCGGGCGGGGAGGAGCGTGTCAGGCAGGGGCAGAGGACGGTGACAGGTGACAGGCCGGGCGGGAAGGAGTCAGTCAGGCAGGGGCCGTGGAGGAGACGGGCTGGGTAAGGGTTAGGGTTAGTGTCAGGGCACAAGTCACAATCGCAAAGACCTGGAAGCCACCCGAGTGCCCATCGACCCACGAGTGGGTAAGTAAAATGTGGCCCGTGGACACCACGGAGTGCTATTCGGCTATGAGGAGCAGCGGTGAGGGGGCACCTCTCGTGGTTCTCCTGGCCAGAGCTGGAACCCGTTCCAGTAAGCCAAGTATCCCAAGAATGGACACACGAGCACCACGTGCTCGCGCTCACCAGCAAATGGGTACGAACCGATGGACACCTAAGTGGACACAGAGGAATCACCTTCTTCGGGTGGGTGTCGGGCGGGTGGGGGGAGGGGATGGGCATACACATCCATTAGGAATGGGGTGGGTACGCACCGACTGGGGGATGGGCGCACTTGAAGCTCTGACCCGAGGGGGGAGGCTGGGAGAGGGCAACGCACCCGACCTTAACATTGGTGCCCCCACAATATGCTGGAACAACATGAGAGGTAAATGAATAAGAACACGGGGGGGGGGAGGGGGGCACGGGCAACACATGTCACCTTAACACTTGGACTCCCATCATCTGCTTGAAAAGAGAGAGAAAAGAAAATGCAATAATAGAGATAAGAGACACTTTTTAAAAATAATGAATCCGGCCGGGCGCTGTGGCTCACGCCTGTAATCCTAGCTCTTGGGAGGCCGAGGCGGGCGGATTGCTCAAGGTCAGGAGTTCAAAACCAGCCTGAGCAAGAGCGAGACCCCGTCTCTACTATAAATAGAAAGAAATTAATTGGCCAACTGATATATATATAAAAAATTAGCGGGGCATGGTGGCGCATGCCTGCAGTCCCAGCTACCCGGGAGGCTGAGGCAGAAGGATCACTCGAGCCCAGGAGTTTGAAGTTGCTGTGAGCTAGGCTGACGCCACGGCACTCACTCTAGCCTGGGCAACAAACCGAGACTCTGTCTCAAAAAAAAAAAAAAAAATGAATCCGAAGAGAAAAGTAAAAGGAGGCCTGTGGAGCAGGTCTGGGTGTGACTCCGGATCCCCGAACATCAGGTGCCACCACCAAAGATTCCTACGTGTAGCCCATAGAACCCCAAAAGCAACGGGAGGAGTTCTGGTCACATACTCCCTCAAAATGACATCCTGGCCTTCTTCTGGAACTCCCTCCCCTCTCAGACTCTCAAGGTTTCCTCCAGCGTGTCGGCTCCCACAGAGCAGACCTTTGGTCTGAGACCTGACTGTCCAGAAGCCAGGCATGCTGCCGCGTGGCGGCGGTGTCACGGCTCGGGACAAGAGGAGGCCCCACGGTGCGGGCTGGGGCGCCAGGCACCGCGGCGGGCGCCGAGGGTGGGGGTCCCCCCACCCCGGGCCGCCCCCGCACTCCCAGAAACGCGACAGAACCAGAGGCAAAAAAAAAAAGAAGAAGCCTACGGCACCCGGTATTCCCGGGCGGTCTCCCATCCAAGTTCTAACCAGGCCCGACCCTGCTTAGCTTCCGAGACCAGACGGGATCGGGCGCGTTCGGGGTGGTGTGGCCGTGGACGGCGGAGGGCGCCCCTGCCCCGCTCAAGAAGCCGAGCCTCTCTGCGCTTCCCCGCCGCCTCCTCCCGCCCCAGGCCCCGCGCCGGGTCGGGCCTGTTGAGTTCGCCGGCCGGGTCCCGCGGGCTCCAAGGGACGGGGGTGACAGGCGGGGCGGGCAGGGAGCGGCGGGCCGGGGTTGGGGGCTGTCTCTGTATACACACACACTCACACGCACTCACTCACTCACTCACACTCACACAAGATGCGCCTCCACGGCTGGACCCGCCAAGGTGGAGACCTTCAAGCCCCCCTCCTCTCCTTGCCTGGCCTCCTTCACCTCCCCGCCCCCCACCCCCAGCGCGCCGGGGCCGCTGACTGCGCACGGGCGGGAGGGGCGGGGCGCTCGCCCTTTGACCCCAGCCAGGGGCGGCCCTCCCCCACAACCCCTTTCAGCTGCGCCCCCCACCCTGTGGCCTGGCGGCCGCCTATTCCCCCGGGCCAGGGCTGGGGCACAGCGCACGGGGGAGGGGAGCCAGTGTATGGGGCGTCTCTCTCTCTCGGGATGTGTCCCATGGGTGGGGTGGGGTGGCGTGGTTTGTGGGGCGCTGAAGAAATCAGTCCCCTCCATCTCCTCCCTCTGGAAAACACCCAAGCCCTTGGAGAACTGCCCGCACCTCTACCTACCGTGGGGGCCGGGACCCTCCTCTGTGTCCTCCTGTGGCCCAGTCCAAGGGGCCTGGGCCTGGCCGGGGCTGCATTGGACCCCAACCACCCTGGCGTGTGGACTCGCCAAAAATCGGCGATTAGATATTGGATTCCAGCGTCATTGAGGTCATTTCACTAATGAGTGCACCGCAAAGAGTTTCCTAATCCATCTGTGAGGGTGGCAACCGAAAGAGAATTTTAGAGCTGACAGAATAGGCGAGGAAAGGCATAGGAGATTTCCACACCCAGTAAGGAAGCCTTTCCCGAAGTGGAAGAAAGAAAGGAGCAAACAGAGACACCGGTAGCCCGCCCGGATCAGAGTCTGCCCCTGAGAGAAAGTACCCTGACCAGGTTCACCCGTGGGTGGGTCGCGAGCTAGCGGCATTCAGAAGAGCGAGGCCCGCAGTCTGTGCAGAAGACACCTGCACTCGGGTGTGTGTGGCGGCACAATTCACAAGCAGCTCCAGATGTTAAACCAAGGAGAAGCCAGGGAGTTCCCAACGCCCCAGGTGTCCTCAGCCCACGACTGGCTGCTGTGGGAATGCGAAGCCCGGCTCCTGGTCTCAGAGCGGGGCAACCAGGAGGTGTGATGTCCACCCCGGCGTTCCCAGGAGGATCAGACTGAAGCTGGGACTTGGCCTGAAAGTGTCCCCTCGCATGGCCACCCCCTTCCCCTTCCTGCTCCTCTACTCCTGGTGCCCCTCCATCCAGGGGCCAGACCTTAAAGAGTCACCCGCAAGAGAATCCTGGTCCCAAAGGAGCCTTCTGGGGGACCCCTGCTGAGAGAGGTTGTGGGCCTGGCCCGCTGGGGCTCTGCCCGACCCAGGGCTGAGAGATGCAACCTCCCAGCTCTGGGTCCCTGCAGGAAGTGTTGGCAAGCACAGGGCCAGTCCTCCAAAGGCCCAGGTGCAGGGAGCCCAGGACAAGCAGCCTGTGGAAGAAGCCACATGCTGTGCCACCCCGGGGAACACGACTGCAGGCCACGGCCCTTCCCACCTCCTCCTCCTCCTCCTCCTCCTCCTCCTCCTCCTCCCACCCCGCCCCCGCCCCCGCCCCCACATGGCACAGGGCCCAGAGACACCTCAGACACTTGCTACCCAAAGTGCAAAGGGCATCAGTTGCTCCTCCAAACCCCCCCCCCAGCCCAGCAGACCGCGTTGTCCAGCCAGCCCCCGGGCCTCCCTGGGGAGCCCAGCACAAAAGTGCAGACACCCACCGGACCCTCAATCTCAGTTTTCGGATGTTTTTGCCACTCTAAGGACCCGCAGGCCAGCTGGGCCTTCTGGCAGGACAGAGAGCCCCGGAATCCGACGTGGAGAGCTGGGTGTACGTCCCCATGAGGAGGCGGTCCCCACCTCCGCGGCTATCCCCTTGCGGGGAGCGGCAGCCGCGGGGCCTCAGAGAAGACACCAGGCTGGGCCCCCACGGCACAGCGGGAGCACGTCCCCCGCAGGCCACTTAGCGACGGCGGCCAGCCGGCGGATGGTTGGGTTGCGCGAGACGCTGCGGCCGCCCTGCTACCGGGTTCCTGGGAGGGCGTCCTGGAACCAGCGTCCACACCAAGCCCTTGGAAGGCCCAGGCGACGGAGGAGCCCCGTCAGGCAGGGGCCGAGGACGGTGACGGCCCGGGCGGGGAGGAGCGTGTCAGGCAGGGGCAGAGGACGGTGACAGGTGACAGGCCGGGCGGGAAGGAGTCAGTCAGGCAGGGGCCGTGGAGGAGACGGGCTGGGTAAGGGTTAGGGTTAGTGTCAGGGCACAAGTCACAATCGCAAAGACCTGGAAGCCACCCGAGTGCCCATCGACCCACGAGTGGGTAAGTAAAATGTGGCCCGTGGACACCACGGAGTGCTATTCGGCTATGAGGAGCAGCGGTGAGGGGGCACCTCTCGTGGTTCTCCTGGCCAGAGCTGGAACCCGTTCCAGTAAGCCAAGTATCCCAAGAATGGACACACGAGCACCACGTGCTCGCGCTCACCAGCAAATGGGTACGAACCGATGGACACCTAAGTGGACACAGAGGAATCACCTTCTTCGGGTGGGTGTCGGGCGGGTGGGGGGAGGGGATGGGCATACACATCCATTAGGAATGGGGTGGGTACGCACCGACTGGGGGATGGGCGCACTTGAAGCTCTGACCCGAGGGGGGAGGCTGGGAGAGGGCAACGCACCCGACCTTAACATTGGTGCCCCCACAATATGCTGGAACAACATGAGAGGTAAATGAATAAGAACACGGGGGGGGGGAGGGGGGCACGGGCAACACATGTCACCTTAACACTTGGACTCCCATCATCTGCTTGAAAAGAGAGAGAAAAGAAAATGCAATAATAGAGATAAGAGACACTTTTTAAAAATAATGAATCCGGCCGGGCGCTGTGGCTCACGCCTGTAATCCTAGCTCTTGGGAGGCCGAGGCGGGCGGATTGCTCAAGGTCAGGAGTTCAAAACCAGCCTGAGCAAGAGCGAGACCCCGTCTCTACTATAAATAGAAAGAAATTAATTGGCCAACTGATATATATATAAAAAATTAGCGGGGCATGGTGGCGCATGCCTGCAGTCCCAGCTACCCGGGAGGCTGAGGCAGAAGGATCACTCGAGCCCAGGAGTTTGAAGTTGCTGTGAGCTAGGCTGACGCCACGGCACTCACTCTAGCCTGGGCAACAAACCGAGACTCTGTCTCAAAAAAAAAAAAAAAAATGAATCCGAAGAGAAAAGTAAAAGGAGGCCTGTGGAGCAGGTCTGGGTGTGACTCCGGATCCCCGAACATCAGGTGCCACCACCAAAGATTCCTACGTGTAGCCCATAGAACCCCAAAAGCAACGGGAGGAGTTCTGGTCACATACTCCCTCAAAATGACATCCTGGCCTTCTTCTGGAACTCCCTCCCCTCTCAGACTCTCAAGGTTTCCTCCAGCGTGTCGGCTCCCACAGAGCAGACCTTTGGTCTGAGACCTGACTGTCCAGAAGCCAGGCATGCTGCCGCGTGGCGGCGGTGTCACGGCTCGGGACAAGAGGAGGCCCCACGGTGCGGGCTGGGGCGCCAGGCACCGCGGCGGGCGCCGAGGGTGGGGGTCCCCCCCACCCCGGGCCGCCCCCGCACTCCCAGAAACGCGACAGAACCAGAGGCAAAAAAAAAAAGAAGAAGCCTACGGCACCCGGTATTCCCGGGCGGTCTCCCATCCAAGTTCTAACCAGGCCCGACCCTGCTTAGCTTCCGAGACCAGACGGGATCGGGCGCGTTCGGGGTGGTGTGGCCGTGGACGGCGGAGGGCGCCCCTGCCCCGCTCAAGAAGCCGAGCCTCTCTGCGCTTCCCCGCCGCCTCCTCCCGCCCCAGGCCCCGCGCCGGGTCGGGCCTGTTGAGTTCGCCGGCCGGGTCCCGCGGGCTCCGAGGGACGGGGGTGACAGGCGGGGCGGGCAGGGAGCGGCGGGCCGGGGTTGGGGGCTGTCTCTGTATACACACACACTCACACGCACTCACTCACTCACTCACACTCACACAAGATGCGCCTCCACGGCTGGACCCGCCAAGGTGGAGACCTTCAAGCCCCCCTCCTCTCCTTGCCTGGCCTCCTTCACCTCCCCGCCCCCCACCCCCAGCGCGCCGGGGCCGCTGACTGCGCACGGGCGGGAGGGGCGGGGCGCTCGCCCTTTGACCCCAGCCAGGGGCGGCCCTCCCCCACAACCCCTTTCAGCTGCGCCCCCCACCCTGTGGCCTGGCGGCCGCCTATTCCCCCGGGCCAGGGCTGGGGCACAGCGCACGGGGGAGGGGAGCCAGTGTATGGGGCGTCTCTCTCTCTCGGGATGTGTCCCATGGGTGGGGTGGGGTGGCGTGGTTTGTGGGGCGCTGAAGAAATCAGTCCCCTCCATCTCCTCCCTCTGGAAAACACCCAAGCCCTTGGAGAACTGCCCGCACCTCTACCTACCGTGGGGGCCGGGACCCTCCTCTGTGTCCTCCTGTGGCCCAGTCCAAGGGGCCTGGGCCTGGCCGGGGCTGCATTGGACCCCAACCACCCTGGCGTGTGGACTCGCCAAAAATCGGCGATTAGATATTGGATTCCAGCGTCATTGAGGTCATTTCACTAATGAGTGCACCGCAAAGAGTTTCCTAATCCATCTGTGAGGGTGGCAACCGAAAGAGAATTTTAGAGCTGACAGAATAGGCGAGGAAAGGCATAGGAGATTTCCACACCCAGTAAGGAAGCCTTTCCCGAAGTGGAAGAAAGAAAGGAGCAAACAGAGACACCGGTAGCCCGCCCGGATCAGAGTCTGCCCCTGAGAGAAAGTACCCTGACCAGGTTCACCCGTGGGTGGGTCGCGAGCTAGCGGCATTCAGAAGAGCGAGGCCCGCAGTCTGTGCAGAAGACACCTGCACTCGGGTGTGTGTGGCGGCACAATTCACAAGCAGCTCCAGATGTTAAACCAAGGAGAAGCCAGGGAGTTCCCAACGCCCCAGGTGTCCTCAGCCCACGACTGGCTGCTGTGGGAATGCGAAGCCCGGCTCCTGGTCTCAGAGCGGGGCAACCAGGAGGTGTGATGTCCACCCCGGCGTTCCCAGGAGGATCAGACTGAAGCTGGGACTTGGCCTGAAAGTGTCCCCTCGCATGGCCACCCCCTTCCCCTTCCTGCTCCTCTACTCCTGGTGCCCCTCCATCCAGGGGCCAGACCTTAAAGAGTCACCCGCAAGAGAATCCTGGTCCCAAAGGAGCCTTCTGGGGGACCCCTGCTGAGAGAGGTTGTGGGCCTGGCCCGCTGGGGCTCTGCCCGACCCAGGGCTGAGAGATGCAACCTCCCAGCTCTGGGTCCCTGCAGGAAGTGTTGGCAAGCACAGGGCCAGTCCTCCAAAGGCCCAGGTGCAGGGAGCCCAGGCCAAGCAGCCTGTGGAAGAAGCCACATGCTGTGCCACCCCGGGGAACACGACTGCAGGCCACGGCCCTTCCCACCTCCTCCTCCTCCTCCTCCTCCTCCCACCCCGCCCCCGCCCCCGCCCCCACATGGCACAGGGCCCAGAGACACCTCAGACACTTGCTACCCAAAGTGCAAAGGGCATCAGTTGCTCCTCCAAACCCCCCCCCAGCCCAGCAGACCGCGTTGTCCAGCCAGCCCCCGGGCCTCCCTGGGGAGCCCAGCACAAAAGTGCAGACACCCACCGGACCCTCAATCTCAGTTTTCGGATGTTTTTGCCACTCTAAGGACCCGCAGGCCAGCTGGGCCTTCTGGCAGGACAGAGAGCCCCGGAATCCGACGTGGAGAGCTGGGTGTACGTCCCCATGAGGAGGCGGTCCCCACCTCCGCGGCTATCCCCTTGCGGGGAGCGGCAGCCGCGGGGCCTCAGAGAAGACACCAGGCTGGGCCCCCACGGCACAGCGGGAGCACGTCCCCCGCAGGCCACTTAGCGACGGCGGCCAGCCGGCGGATGGTTGGGTTGCGCGAGACGCTGCGGCCGCCCTGCTACCGGGTTCCTGGGAGGGCGTCCTGGAACCAGCGTCCACACCAAGCCCTTGGAAGGCCCAGGCGACGGAGGAGCCCCGTCAGGCAGGGGCCGAGGACGGTGACGGCCCGGGCGGGGAGGAGCGTGTCAGGCAGGGGCAGAGGACGGTGACAGGTGACAGGCCGGGCGGGAAGGAGTCAGTCAGGCAGGGGCCGTGGAGGAGACGGGCTGGGTAAGGGTTAGGGTTAGTGTCAGGGCACAAGTCACAATCGCAAAGACCTGGAAGCCACCCGAGTGCCCATCGACCCACGAGTGGGTAAGTAAAATGTGGCCCGTGGACACCACGGAGTGCTATTCGGCTATGAGGAGCAGCGGTGAGGGGGCACCTCTCGTGGTTCTCCTGGCCAGAGCTGGAACCCGTTCCAGTAAGCCAAGTATCCCAAGAATGGACACACGAGCACCACGTGCTCGCGCTCACCAGCAAATGGGTACGAACCGATGGACACCTAAGTGGACACAGAGGAATCACCTTCTTCGGGTGGGTGTCGGGCGGGTGGGGGGAGGGGATGGGCATACACATCCATTAGGAATGGGGTGGGTACGCACCGACTGGGGGATGGGCGCACTTGAAGCTCTGACCCGAGGGGGGAGGCTGGGAGAGGGCAACGCACCCGACCTTAACATTGGTGCCCCCACAATATGCTGGAACAACATGAGAGGTAAATGAATAAGAACACGGGGGGGGGGAGGGGGGCACGGGCAACACATGTCACCTTAACACTTGGACTCCCATCATCTGCTTGAAAAGAGAGAGAAAAGAAAATGCAATAATAGAGATAAGAGACACTTTTTAAAAATAATGAATCCGGCCGGGCGCTGTGGCTCACGCCTGTAATCCTAGCTCTTGGGAGGCCGAGGCGGGCGGATTGCTCAAGGTCAGGAGTTCAAAACCAGCCTGAGCAAGAGCGAGACCCCGTCTCTACTATAAATAGAAAGAAATTAATTGGCCAACTGATATATATATAAAAAATTAGCGGGGCATGGTGGCGCATGCCTGCAGTCCCAGCTACCCGGGAGGCTGAGGCAGAAGGATCACTCGAGCCCAGGAGTTTGAAGTTGCTGTGAGCTAGGCTGACGCCACGGCACTCACTCTAGCCTGGGCAACAAACCGAGACTCTGTCTCAAAAAAAAAAAAAAAAATGAATCCGAAGAGAAAAGTAAAAGGAGGCCTGTGGAGCAGGTCTGGGTGTGACTCCGGATCCCCGAACATCAGGTGCCACCACCAAAGATTCCTACGTGTAGCCCATAGAACCCCAAAAGCAACGGGAGGAGTTCTGGTCACATACTCCCTCAAAATGACATCCTGGCCTTCTTCTGGAACTCCCTCCCCTCTCAGACTCTCAAGGTTTCCTCCAGCGTGTCGGCTCCCACAGAGCAGACCTTTGGTCTGAGACCTGACTGTCCAGAAGCCAGGCATGCTGCCGCGTGGCGGCGGTGTCACGGCTCGGGACAAGAGGAGGCCCCACGGTGCGGGCTGGGGCGCCAGGCACCGCGGCGGGCGCCGAGGGTGGGGGTCACCCCCACCCCGGGCCGCCCCCGCACTCCCAGAAACGCGACAGAACCAGAGGCAAAAAAAAAAAGAAGAAGCCTACGGCACCCGGTATTCCCGGGCGGTCTCCCATCCAAGTTCTAACCAGGCCCGACCCTGCTTAGCTTCCGAGACCAGACGGGATCGGGCGCGTTCGGGGTGGTGTGGCCGTGGACGGCGGAGGGCGCCCCTGCCCCGCTCAAGAAGCCGAGCCTCTCCGCGCTTCCCCGCCGCCTCCTCCCGCCCCAGGCCCCGCGCCGGGTCGGGCCTGTTGAGTTCGCCGGCCGGGTCCCGCGGGCTCCGAGGGACGGGGGTGACAGGCGGGGCGGGCAGGGAGCGGCGGGCCGGGGTTGGGGGCTGTCTCTGTATACACACACACTCACACTCACACTCACTCACTCACTCACACTCACACTCACACAAGATGCGCCTCCACGGCTGGACCCGCCAAGGTGGAGACCTTCAAGCCCCCCTCCTCTCCTCGCCTGGCCTCCTTCACCTCCCCGCCCCCCACCCCCAGCGCGCCGGGGCCGCTGACTGCGCACGGGCGGGAGGGGCGGGGCGCTCGCCCTTTGACCCCAGCCAGGGGCGGCCCTCCCCCACAACCCCTTTCAGCTGCGCCCCCCACCCTGTGGCCTGGCGGCCGCCTATTCCCCCGGGCCAGGGCTGGGGCACAGCGCACGGGGGAGGGGAGCCAGTGTATGGGGCGTCTCTCTCTCTCGGGATGTGTCCCATGGGTGGGGTGGGGTGGCGTGGTTTGTGGGGCGCTGAAGAAATCAGTCCCCTCCATCTCCTCCCTCTGGAAAACACCCAAGCCCTTGGAGAACTGCCCGCACCTCTACCTACCGTGGGGGCCGGGACCCTCCTCTGTGTCCTCCTGTGGCCCAGTCCAAGGGGCCTGGGCCTGGCCGGGGCTGCATTGGACCCCAACCACCCTGGCGTGTGGACTCGCCAAAAATCGGCGATTAGATATTGGATTCCAGCGTCATTGAGGTCATTTCACTAATGAGTGCACCGCAAAGAGTTTCCTAATCCATCTGTGAGGGTGGCAACCGAAAGAGAATTTTAGAGCTGACAGAATAGGCGAGGAAAGGCATAGGAGATTTCCACACCCAGTAAGGAAGCCTTTCCCGAAGTGGAAGAAAGAAAGGAGCAAACAGAGACACCGGTAGCCCGCCCGGATCAGAGTCTGCCCCTGAGAGAAAGTACCCTGACCAGGTTCACCCGTGGGTGGGTCGCGAGCTAGCGGCATTCAGAAGAGCGAGGCCCGCAGTCTGTGCGGAAGACACCTGCACTCGGGTGTGTGTGGCGGCACAATTCACAAGCAGCTCCAGATGTTAAACCAAGGAGAAGCCAGGGAGTTCCCAACGCCCCAGGTGTCCTCAGCCCACGACTGGCTGCTGTGGGAATGCGAAGCCCGGCTCCTGGTCTCAGAGCGGGGCAACCAGGAGGTGTGATGTCCACCCCGGCGTTCCCAGGAGGATCAGACTGAAGCTGGGACTTGGCCTGAAAGTGTCCCCTCGCATGGCCACCCCCTTCCCCTTCCTGCTCCTCTACTCCTGGTGCCCCTCCATCCAGGGGCCAGACCTTAAAGAGTCACCCGCAAGAGAATCCTGGTCCCAAAGGAGCCTTCTGGGGGACCCCTGCTGAGAGAGGTTGTGGGCCTGGCCCGCTGGGGCTCTGCCCGACCCAGGGCTGAGAGATGCAACCTCCCAGCTCTGGGTCCCTGCAGGAAGTGTTGGCAAGCACAGGGCCAGTCCTCCAAAGGCCCAGGTGCAGGGAGCCCAGGCCAAGCAGCCTGTGGAAGAAGCCACATGCTGTGCCACCCCGGGGAACACGACTGCAGGCCACGGCCCTTCCCACCTCCTCCTCCTCCTCCTCCTCCTCCTCCTCCTCCTCCTCCCACCCCGCCCCCGCCCCCGCCCCCACATGGCACAGGGCCCAGAGACACCTCAGACACTTGCTACCCAAAGTGCAAAGGGCATCAGTTGCTCCTCCAAACCCCCCCCCCAGCCCAGCAGACCGCGTTGTCCAGCCAGCCCCCGGGCCTCCCTGGGGAGCCCAGCACAAAAGTGCAGACACCCACCGGACCCTCAATCTCAGTTTTCGGATGTTTTTGCCACTCTAAGGACCCGCAGGCCAGCTGGGCCTTCTGGCAGGACAGAGAGCCCCGGAATCCGACGTGGAGAGCTGGGTGTACGTCCCCATGAGGAGGCGGTCCCCACCTCCGCGGCTATCCCCTTGCGGGGAGCGGCAGCCGCGGGGCCTCAGAGAAGACACCAGGCTGGGCCCCCACGGCACAGCGGGAGCACGTCCCCCGCAGGCCACTTAGCGACGGCGGCCAGCCGGCGGACGGTTGGGTTGCGCGAGACGCTGCGGCCGCCCTGCTACCGGGTTCCTGGGAGGGCGTCCTGGAACCAGCGTCCACACCAAGCCCTTGGAAGGCCCAGGCGACGGAGGAGCCCCGTCAGGCAGGGGCCGAGGACGGTGACGGCCCGGGCGGGGAGGAGCGTGTCAGGCAGGGGCAGAGGACGGTGACAGGTGACAGGCCGGGCGGGAAGGAGTCAGTCAGGCAGGGGCCGTGGAGGAGACGGGCTGGGTAAGGGTTAGGGTTAGTGTCAGGGCACAAGTCACAATCGCAAAGACCTGGAAGCCACCCGAGTGCCCATCGACCCACGAGTGGGTAAGTAAAATGTGGCCCGTGGACACCACGGAGTGCTATTCGGCTATGAGGAGCAGCGGTGAGGGGGCACCTCTCGTGGTTCTCCTGGCCAGAGCTGGAACCCGTTCCAGTAAGCCAAGTATCCCAAGAATGGACACACGAGCACCACGTGCTCGCGCTCACCAGCAAATGGGTACGAACCGATGGACACCTAAGTGGACACAGAGGAATCACCTTCTTCGGGTGGGTGTCGGGCGGGTGGGGGGAGGGGATGGGCATACACATCCATTAGGAATGGGGTGGGTACGCACCGACTGGGGGATGGGCGCACTTGAAGCTCTGACCCGAGGGGGGAGGCTGGGAGAGGGCAACGCACCCGACCTTAACATTGGTGCCCCCACAATATGCTGGAACAACATGAGAGGTAAATGAATAAGAACACGGGGGGGGGAGGGGGGCACGGGCAACACATGTCACCTTAACACTTGGACTCCCATCATCTGCTTGAAAAGAGAGAGAAAAGAAAATGCAATAATAGAGATAAGAGACACTTTTTAAAAATAATGAATCCGGCCGGGCGCTGTGGCTCACGCCTGTAATCCTAGCTCTTGGGAGGCCGAGGCGGGCGGATTGCTCAAGGTCAGGAGTTCAAAACCAGCCTGAGCAAGAGCGAGACCCCGTCTCTACTATAAATAGAAAGAAATTAATTGGCCAACTGATATATATATAAAAAATTAGCGGGGCATGGTGGCGCATGCCTGCAGTCCCAGCTACCCGGGAGGCTGAGGCAGAAGGATCACTCGAGCCCAGGAGTTTGAAGTTGCTGTGAGCTAGGCTGACGCCACGGCACTCACTCTAGCCTGGGCAACAAACCGAGACTCTGTCTCAAAAAAAAAAAAAAAAATGAATCCGAAGAGAAAAGTAAAAGGAGGCCTGTGGAGCAGGTCTGGGTGTGACTCCGGATCCCCGAACATCAGGTGCCACCACCAAAGATTCCTACGTGTAGCCCATAGAACCCCAAAAGCAACGGGAGGAGTTCTGGTCACATACTCCCTCAAAATGACATCCTGGCCTTCTTCTGGAACTCCCTCCCCTCTCAGACTCTCAAGGTTTCCTCCAGCGTGTCGGCTCCCACAGAGCAGACCTTTGGTCTGAGACCTGACTGTCCAGAAGCCAGGCATGCTGCCGCGTGGCGGCGGTGTCACGGCTCGGGACAAGAGGAGGCCCCACGGTGCGGGCTGGGGCGCCAGGCACCGCGGCGGGCGCCGAGGGTGGGGGTCCCCCCACCCCGGGCCGCCCCCGCACTCCCAGAAACGCGACAGAACCAGAGGCAAAAAAAAAAAGAAGAAGCCTACGGCACCCGGTATTCCCGGGCGGTCTCCCATCCAAGTTCTAACCAGGCCCGACCCTGCTTAGCTTCCGAGACCAGACGGGATCGGGCGCGTTCGGGGTGGTGTGGCCGTGGACGGCGGAGGGCGCCCCTGCCCCGCTCAAGAAGCCGAGCCTCTCTGCGCTTCCCCGCCGCCTCCTCCCGCCCCAGGCCCCGCGCCGGGTCGGGCCTGTTGAGTTCGCCGGCCGGGTCCCGCGGGCTCCAAGGGACGGGGGTGACAGGCGGGGCGGGCAGGGAGCGGCGGGCCGGGGTTGGGGGCTGTCTCTGTATACACACACACTCACACGCACTCACTCACTCACTCACACTCACACAAGATGCGCCTCCACGGCTGGACCCGCCAAGGTGGAGACCTTCAAGCCCCCCTCCTCTCCTTGCCTGGCCTCCTTCACCTCCCCGCCCCCCACCCCCAGCGCGCCGGGGCCGCTGACTGCGCACGGGCGGGAGGGGCGGGGCGCTCGCCCTTTGACCCCAGCCAGGGGCGGCCCTCCCCCACAACCCCTTTCAGCTGCGCCCCCCACCCTGTGGCCTGGCGGCCGCCTATTCCCCCGGGCCAGGGCTGGGGCACAGCGCACGGGGGAGGGGAGCCAGTGTATGGGGCGTCTCTCTCTCTCGGGATGTGTCCCATGGGTGGGGTGGGGTGGCGTGGTTTGTGGGGCGCTGAAGAAATCAGTCCCCTCCATCTCCTCCCTCTGGAAAACACCCAAGCCCTTGGAGAACTGCCCGCACCTCTACCTACCGTGGGGGCCGGGACCCTCCTCTGTGTCCTCCTGTGGCCCAGTCCAAGGGGCCTGGGCCTGGCCGGGGCTGCATTGGACCCCAACCACCCTGGCGTGTGGACTCGCCAAAAATCGGCGATTAGATATTGGATTCCAGCGTCATTGAGGTCATTTCACTAATGAGTGCACCGCAAAGAGTTTCCTAATCCATCTGTGAGGGTGGCAACCGAAAGAGAATTTTAGAGCTGACAGAATAGGCGAGGAAAGGCATAGGAGATTTCCACACCCAGTAAGGAAGCCTTTCCCGAAGTGGAAGAAAGAAAGGAGCAAACAGAGACACCGGTAGCCCGCCCGGATCAGAGTCTGCCCCTGAGAGAAAGTACCCTGACCAGGTTCACCCGTGGGTGGGTCGCGAGCTAGCGGCATTCAGAAGAGCGAGGCCCGCAGTCTGTGCAGAAGACACCTGCACTCGGGTGTGTGTGGCGGCACAATTCACAAGCAGCTCCAGATGTTAAACCAAGGAGAAGCCAGGGAGTTCCCAACGCCCCAGGTGTCCTCAGCCCACGACTGGCTGCTGTGGGAATGCGAAGCCCGGCTCCTGGTCTCAGAGCGGGGCAACCAGGAGGTGTGATGTCCACCCCGGCGTTCCCAGGAGGATCAGACTGAAGCTGGGACTTGGCCTGAAAGTGTCCCCTCGCATGGCCACCCCCTTCCCCTTCCTGCTCCTCTACTCCTGGTGCCCCTCCATCCAGGGGCCAGACCTTAAAGAGTCACCCGCAAGAGAATCCTGGTCCCAAAGGAGCCTTCTGGGGGACCCCTGCTGAGAGAGGTTGTGGGCCTGGCCCGCTGGGGCTCTGCCCGACCCAGGGCTGAGAGATGCAACCTCCCAGCTCTGGGTCCCTGCAGGAAGTGTTGGCAAGCACAGGGCCAGTCCTCCAAAGGCCCAGGTGCAGGGAGCCCAGGACAAGCAGCCTGTGGAAGAAGCCACATGCTGTGCCACCCCGGGGAACACGACTGCAGGCCACGGCCCTTCCCACCTCCTCCTCCTCCTCCTCCTCCTCCTCCTCCTCCTCCCACCCCGCCCCCGCCCCCGCCCCCACATGGCACAGGGCCCAGAGACACCTCAGACACTTGCTACCCAAAGTGCAAAGGGCATCAGTTGCTCCTCCAAACCCCCCCCCCCCAGCCCAGCAGACCGCGTTGTCCAGCCAGCCCCCGGGCCTCCCTGGGGAGCCCAGCACAAAAGTGCAGACACCCACCGGACCCTCAATCTCAGTTTTCGGATGTTTTTGCCACTCTAAGGACCCGCAGGCCAGCTGGGCCTTCTGGCAGGACAGAGAGCCCCGGAATCCGACGTGGAGAGCTGGGTGTACGTCCCCATGAGGAGGCGGTCCCCACCTCCGCGGCTATCCCCTTGCGGGGAGCGGCAGCCGCGGGGCCTCAGAGAAGACACCAGGCTGGGCCCCCACGGCACAGCGGGAGCACGTCCCCCGCAGGCCACTTAGCGACGGCGGCCAGCCGGCGGACGGTTGGGTTGCGCGAGACGCTGCGGCCGCCCTGCTACCGGGTTCCTGGGAGGGCGTCCTGGAACCAGCGTCCACACCAAGCCCTTGGAAGGCCCAGGCGACGGAGGAGCCCCGTCAGGCAGGGGCCGAGGACGGTGACGGCCCGGGCGGGGAGGAGCGTGTCAGGCAGGGGCAGAGGACGGTGACAGGTGACAGGCCGGGCGGGAAGGAGTCAGTCAGGCAGGGGCCGTGGAGGAGACGGGCTGGGTAAGGGTTAGGGTTAGTGTCAGGGCACAAGTCACAATCGCAAAGACCTGGAAGCCACCCGAGTGCCCATCGACCCACGAGTGGGTAAGTAAAATGTGGCCCGTGGACACCACGGAGTGCTATTCGGCTATGAGGAGCAGCGGTGAGGGGGCACCTCTCGTGGTTCTCCTGGCCAGAGCTGGAACCCGTTCCAGTAAGCCAAGTATCCCAAGAATGGACACACGAGCACCACGTGCTCGCGCTCACCAGCAAATGGGTACGAACCAATGGACACCTAAGTGGACACAGAGGAATCACCTTCTTCGGGTGGGTGTCGGGCGGGTGGGGGGAGGGGATGGGCATACACATCCATTAGGAATGGGGTGGGTACGCACCGACTGGGGGATGGGCGCACTTGAAGCTCTGACCCGAGGGGGGAGGCTGGGAGAGGGCAACGCACCCGACCTTAACATTGGTGCCCCCACAATATGCTGGAACAACATGAGAGGTAAATGAATAAGAACACGGGGGGGGGGAGGGGGGCACGGGCAACACATGTCACCTTAACACTTGGACTCCCATCATCTGCTTGAAAAGAGAGAGAAAAGAAAATGCAATAATAGAGATAAGAGACACTTTTTAAAAATAATGAATCCGGCCGGGCGCTGTGGCTCACGCCTGTAATCCTAGCTCTTGGGAGGCCGAGGCGGGCGGATTGCTCAAGGTCAGGAGTTCAAAACCAGCCTGAGCAAGAGCGAGACCCCGTCTCTACTATAAATAGAAAGAAATTAATTGGCCAACTGATATATATATAAAAAATTAGCGGGGCATGGTGGCGCATGCCTGCAGTCCCAGCTACCCGGGAGGCTGAGGCAGAAGGATCACTCGAGCCCAGGAGTTTGAAGTTGCTGTGAGCTAGGCTGACGCCACGGCACTCACTCTAGCCTGGGCAACAAACCGAGACTCTGTCTCAAAAAAAAAAAAAAAAATGAATCCGAAGAGAAAAGTAAAAGGAGGCCTGTGGAGCAGGTCTGGGTGTGACTCCGGATCCCCGAACATCAGGTGCCACCACCAAAGATTCCTACGTGTAGCCCATAGAACCCCAAAAGCAACGGGAGGAGTTCTGGTCACATACTCCCTCAAAATGACATCCTGGCCTTCTTCTGGAACTCCCTCCCCTCTCAGACTCTCAAGGTTTCCTCCAGCGTGTCGGCTCCCACAGAGCAGACCTTTGGTCTGAGACCTGACTGTCCAGAAGCCAGGCATGCTGCCGCGTGGCGGCGGTGTCACGGCTCGGGACAAGAGGAGGCCCCACGGTGCGGGCTGGGGCGCCAGGCACCGCGGCGGGCGCCGAGGGTGGGGGTCCCCCCCACCCCGGGCCGCCCCCGCACTCCCAGAAACGTGACAGAACCAGAGGCAAAAAAAAAAAGAAGAAGCCTACGGCACCCGGTATTCCCGGGCGGTCTCCCATCCAAGTTCTAACCAGGCCCGACCCTGCTTAGCTTCCGAGACCAGACGGGATCGGGCGCGTTCGGGGTGGTGTGGCCGTGGACGGCGTGGCCGTGGACGGCGGAGGGCGCCCCTGCCCCGCTCAAGAAGCCGAGCCTCTCCGCGCTTCCCCGCCGCCTCCTCCCGCCCCAGGCCCCGCGCCGGGTCGGGCCTGTTGAGTTCGCCGGCCGGGTCCCGCGGGCTCCGAGGGACGGGGGTGACAGGCGGGGCGGGCAGGGAGCGGCGGGCCGGGGTTGGGGGCTGTCTCTGTATACACACACACTCACACTCACACTCACTCACTCACTCACACTCACACTCACACAAGATGCGCCTCCACGGCTGGACCCGCCAAGGTGGAGACCTTCAAGCCCCCCTCCTCTCCTTGCCTGGCCTCCTTCACCTCCCCGCCCCCCACCCCCAGCGTGCCGGGGCTGCTGACTGCGCACGGGCGGGAGGGGCGGGCCACTCGCCCTTTGACCCCAGCCAGGGGCGGCCCTCCCCCACAACCCCTTTCAGCTGCGCCCCCCACCCTGTGGCCTGGCGGCCGCCTATTCCCCCGGGCCAGGGCTGGGGCACAGCGCACGGGGGAGGGGAGCCAGTGTATGGGGCGTCTCTCTCTCTCGGGATGTGTCCCATGGGTGGGGTGGGGTGGCGTGGTTTGTGGGGCGCTGAAGAAATCAGTCCCCTCCATCTCCTCCCTCTGGAAAACACCCAAGCCCTTGGAGAACTGCCCGCACCTCTACCTACCGTGGGGGCCGGGACCCTCCTCTGTGTCCTCCTGTGGCCCAGTCCAAGGGGCCTGGGCCTGGCCGGGGCTGCATTGGACCCCAACCACCCTGGCGTGTGGACTCGCCAAAAATCGGCGATTAGATATTGGATTCCAGCGTCATTGAGGTCATTTCACTAATGAGTGCACCGCAAAGAGTTTCCTAATCCATCTGTGAGGGTGGCAACTGAAAGAGAATTTTAGAGCTGACAGAATAGGCGAGGAAAGGCATAGGAGATTTCCACACCCAGTAAGGAAGCCTTTCCCGAAGTGGAAGAAAGAAAGGAGCAAACAGAGACACCGGTAGCCCGCCCGGATCAGAGTCTGCCCCTGAGAGAAAGTACCCTGACCAGGTTCACCCGTGGGTGGGTCGCGAGCTAGCGGCATTCAGAAGAGCGAGGCCCGCAGTCTGTGCAGAAGACACCTGCACTCGGGTGTGTGTGGCGGCACAATTCACAAGCAGCTCCAGATGTTAAACCAAGGAGAAGCCAGGGAGTTCCCAACGCCCCAGGTGTCCTCAGCCCACGACTGGCTGCTGTGGGAATGCGAAGCCCGGCTCCTGGTCTCAGAGCGGGGCAACCAGGAGGTGTGATGTCCACCCCGGCGTTCCCAGGAGGATCAGACTGAAGCTGGGACTTGGCCTGAAAGTGTCCCCTCGCATGGCCACCCCCTTCCCCTTCCTGCTCCTCTACTCCTGGTGCCCCTCCATCCAGGGGCCAGACCTTAAAGAGTCACCCGCAAGAGAATCCTGGTCCCAAAGGAGCCTTCTGGGGGACCCCTGCTGAGAGAGGTTGTGGGCCTGGCCCGCTGGGGCTCTGCCCGACCCAGGGCTGAGAGATGCAACCTCCCAGCTCTGGGTCCCTGCAGGAAGTGTTGGCAAGCACAGGGCCAGTCCTCCAAAGGCCCAGGTGCAGGGAGCCCAGGCCAAGCAGCCTGTGGAAGAAGCCACATGCTGTGCCACCCCGGGGAACACGACTGCAGGCCACGGCCCTTCCCACCTCCTCCTCCTCCTCCTCCTCCTCCTCCTCCTCCTCCTCCTCCTCCTCCTCCTCCCACCCCGCCCCCGCCCCCGCCCCCACATGGCACAGGGCCCAGAGACACCTCAGACACTTGCTACCCAAAGTGCAAAGGGCATCAGTTGCTCCTCCAAACCCCCCCCCCAGCCCAGCAGACCGCGTTGTCCAGCCAGCCCCCGGGCCTCCCTGGGGAGCCCAGCACAAAAGTGCAGACACCCACCGGACCCTCAATCTCAGTTTTCGGATGTTTTTGCCACTCTAAGGACCCGCAGGCCAGCTGGGCCTTCTGGCAGGACAGAGAGCCCCGGAATCCGACGTGGAGAGCTGGGTGTACGTCCCCATGAGGAGGCGGTCCCCACCTCCGCGGCTATCCCCTTGCGGGGAGCGGCAGCCGCGGGGCCTCAGAGAAGACACCAGGCTGGGCCCCCACGGCACAGCGGGAGCACGTCCCCCGCAGGCCACTTAGCGACGGCGGCCAGCCGGCGGACGGTTGGGTTGCGCGAGACGCTGCGGCCGCCCTGCTACCGGGTTCCTGGGAGGGCGTCCTGGAACCAGCGTCCACACCAAGCCCTTGGAAGGCCCAGGCGACGGAGGAGCCCCGTCAGGCAGGGGCCGAGGACGGTGACGGCCCGGGCGGGGAGGAGCGTGTCAGGCAGGGGCAGAGGACGGTGACAGGTGACAGGCCGGGCGGGAAGGAGTCAGTCAGGCAGGGGCCGTGGAGGAGACGGGCTGGGTAAGGGTTAGGGTTAGTGTCAGGGCACAAGTCACAATCGCAAAGACCTGGAAGCCACCCGAGTGCCCATCGACCCACGAGTGGGTAAGTAAAATGTGGCCCGTGGACACCACGGAGTGCTATTCGGCTATGAGGAGCAGCGGTGAGGGGGCACCTCTCGTGGTTCTCCTGGCCAGAGCTGGAACCCGTTCCAGTAAGCCAAGTATCCCAAGAATGGACACACGAGCACCACGTGCTCGCGCTCACCAGCAAATGGGTACGAACCGATGGACACCTAAGTGGACACAGAGGAATCACCTTCTTCGGGTGGGTGTCGGGCGGGTGGGGGGAGGGGATGGGCATACACATCCATTAGGAATGGGGTGGGTACGCACCGACTGGGGGATGGGCGCACTTGAAGCTCTGACCCGAGGGGGGAGGCTGGGAGAGGGCAACGCACCCGACCTTAACATTGGTGCCCCCACAATATGCTGGAACAACATGAGAGGTAAATGAATAAGAACACGGGGGGGGGGAGGGGGGCACGGGCAACACATGTCACCTTAACACTTGGACTCCCATCATCTGCTTGAAAAGAGAGAGAAAAGAAAATGCAATAATAGAGATAAGAGACACTTTTTAAAAATAATGAATCCGGCCGGGCGCTGTGGCTCACGCCTGTAATCCTAGCTCTTGGGAGGCCGAGGCGGGCGGATTGCTCAAGGTCAGGAGTTCAAAACCAGCCTGAGCAAGAGCGAGACCCCGTCTCTACTATAAATAGAAAGAAATTAATTGGCCAACTGATATATATATAAAAAATTAGCGGGGCATGGTGGCGCATGCCTGCAGTCCCAGCTACCCGGGAGGCTGAGGCAGAAGGATCACTCGAGCCCAGGAGTTTGAAGTTGCTGTGAGCTAGGCTGACGCCACGGCACTCACTCTAGCCTGGGCAACAAACCGAGACTCTGTCTCAAAAAAAAAAAAAAAAATGAATCCGAAGAGAAAAGTAAAAGGAGGCCTGTGGAGCAGGTCTGGGTGTGACTCCGGATCCCCGAACATCAGGTGCCACCACCAAAGATTCCTACGTGTAGCCCATAGAACCCCAAAAGCAACGGGAGGAGTTCTGGTCACATACTCCCTCAAAATGACATCCTGGCCTTCTTCTGGAACTCCCTCCCCTCTCAGACTCTCAAGGTTTCCTCCAGCGTGTCGGCTCCCACAGAGCAGACCTTTGGTCTGAGACCTGACTGTCCAGAAGCCAGGCATGCTGCCGCGTGGCGGCGGTGTCACGGCTCGGGACAAGAGGAGGCCCCACGGTGCGGGCTGGGGCGCCAGGCACCGCGGCGGGCGCCGAGGGTGGGGGTCCCCCCCACCCCGGGCCGCCCCCGCACTCCCAGAAACGCGACAGAACCAGAGGCAAAAAAAAAAAGAAGAAGCCTACGGCACCCGGTATTCCCGGGCGGTCTCCCATCCAAGTTCTAACCAGGCCCGAGCCTGCTTAGCTTCCGAGACCAGACGGGATCGGGCGCGTTCGGGGTGGTGTGGCCGTGGACGGCGGAGGGCGCCCCTGCCCCGCTCAAGAAGCCGAGCCTCTCTGCGCTTCCCCGCCGCCTCCTCCCGCCCCAGGCCCCGCGCCGGGTCGGGCCTGTTGAGTTCGCCGGCCGGGTCCCGCGGGCTCCGAGGGACGAAGGTGACAGGCGGGGCGGGCAGGGAGCGGCGGGCCGGGGTTGGGGGCTGTCTCTGTATACACACACACTCACACGCACTCACTCACTCACTCACACTCACACAAGATGCGCCTCCACGGCTGGACCCGCCAAGGTGGAGACCTTCAAGCCCCCCTCCTCTCCTTGCCTGGCCTCCTTCACCTCCCCGCCCCCCACCCCCAGCGCGCCGGGGCCGCTGACTGCGCACGGGCGGGAGGGGCGGGGCGCTCGCCCTTTGACCCCAGCCAGGGGCGGCCCTCCCCCACAACCCCTTTCAGCTGCGCCCCCCACCCTGTGGCCTGGCGGCCGCCTATTCCCCCGGGCCAGGGCTGGGGCACAGCGCACGGGGGAGGGGAGCCAGTGTATGGGGCGTCTCTCTCTCTCGGGATGTGTCCCATGGGTGGGGTGGGGTGGCGTGGTTTGTGGGGCGCTGAAGAAATCAGTCCCCTCCATCTCCTCCCTCTGGAAAACACCCAAGCCCTTGGAGAACTGCCCGCACCTCTACCTACCGTGGGGGCCGGGACCCTCCTCTGTGTCCTCCTGTGGCCCAGTCCAAGGGGCCTGGGCCTGGCCGGGGCTGCATTGGACCCCAACCACCCTGGCGTGTGGACTCGCCAAAAATCGGTGATTAGATATTGGATTCCAGCGTCATTGAGGTCATTTCACTAATGAGTGCACCGCAAAGAGTTTCCTAATCCATCTGTGAGGGTGGCAACCGAAAGAGAATTTTAGAGCTGACAGAATAGGCGAGGAAAGGCATAGGAGATTTCCACACCCAGTAAGGAAGCCTTTCCCGAAGTGGAAGAAAGAAAGGAGCAAACAGAGACACCGGTAGCCCGCCCGGATCAGAGTCTGCCCCTGAGAGAAAGTACCCTGACCAGGTTCACCCGTGGGTGGGTCGCGAGCTAGCGGCATTCAGAAGAGCGAGGCCCGCAGTCTGTGCAGAAGACACCTGCACTCGGGTGTGTGTGGCGGCACAATTCACAAGCAGCTCCAGATGTTAAACCAAGGAGAAGCCAGGGAGTTCCCAACGCCCCAGGTGTCCTCAGCCCACGACTGGCTGCTGTGGGAATGCGAAGCCCGGCTCCTGGTCTCAGAGCGGGGCAACCAGGAGGTGTGATGTCCACCCCGGCGTTCCCAGGAGGATCAGACTGAAGCTGGGACTTGGCCTGAAAGTGTCCCCTCGCATGGCCACCCCCTTCCCCTTCCTGCTCCTCTACTCCTGGTGCCCCTCCATCCAGGGGCCAGACCTTAAAGAGTCACCCGCAAGAGAATCCTGGTCCCAAAGGAGCCTTCTGGGGGACCCCTGCTGAGAGAGGTTGTGGGCCTGGCCCGCTGGGGCTCTGCCCGACCCAGGGCTGAGAGATGCAACCTCCCAGCTCTGGGTCCCTGCAGGAAGTGTTGGCAAGCACAGGGCCAGTCCTCCAAAGGCCCAGGTGCAGGGAGCCCAGGCCAAGCAGCCTGTGGAAGAAGCCACATGCTGTGCCACCCCGGGGAACACGACTGCAGGCCACGGCCCTTCCCACCTCCTCCTCCTCCTCCTCCTCCTCCCACCCCGCCCCCGCCCCCGCCCCCACATGGCACAGGGCCCAGAGACACCTCAGACACTTGCTACCCAAAGTGCAAAGGGCATCAGTTGCTCCTCCAAACCCCCCCCCAGCCCAGCAGACCGCGTTGTCCAGCCAGCCCCCGGGCCTCCCTGGGGAGCCCAGCACAAAAGTGCAGACACCCACCGGACCCTCAATCTCAGTTTTCGGATGTTTTTGCCACTCTAAGGACCCGCAGGCCAGCTGGGCCTTCTGGCAGGACAGAGAGCCCCGGAATCCGACGTGGAGAGCTGGGTGTACGTCCCCATGAGGAGGCGGTCCCCACCTCCGCGGCTATCCCCTTGCGGGGAGCGGCAGCCGCGGGGCCTCAGAGAAGACACCAGGCTGGGCCCCCACGGCACAGCGGGAGCACGTCCCCCGCAGGCCACTTAGCGACGGCGGCCAGCCGGCGGATGGTTGGGTTGCGCGAGACGCTGCGGCCGCCCTGCTACCGGGTTCCTGGGAGGGCGTCCTGGAACCAGCGTCCACACCAAGCCCTTGGAAGGCCCAGGCGACGGAGGAGCCCCGTCAGGCAGGGGCCGAGGACGGTGACGGCCCGGGCGGGGAGGAGCGTGTCAGGCAGGGGCAGAGGACGGTGACAGGTGACAGGCCGGGCGGGAAGGAGTCAGTCAGGCAGGGGCCGTGGAGGAGACGGGCTGGGTAAGGGTTAGGGTTAGTGTCAGGGCACAAGTCACAATCGCAAAGACCTGGAAGCCACCCGAGTGCCCATCGACCCACGAGTGGGTAAGTAAAATGTGGCCCGTGGACACCACGGAGTGCTATTCGGCTATGAGGAGCAGCGGTGAGGGGGCACCTCTCGTGGTTCTCCTGGCCAGAGCTGGAACCCGTTCCAGTAAGCCAAGTATCCCAAGAATGGACACACGAGCACCACGTGCTCGCGCTCACCAGCAAATGGGTACGAACCGATGGACACCTAAGTGGACACAGAGGAATCACCTTCTTCGGGTGGGTGTCGGGCGGGTGGGGGGAGGGGATGGGCATACACATCCATTAGGAATGGGGTGGGTACGCACCGACTGGGGGATGGGCGCACTTGAAGCTCTGACCCGAGGGGGGAGGCTGGGAGAGGGCAACGCACCCGACCTTAACATTGGTGCCCCCACAATATGCTGGAACAACATGAGAGGTAAATGAATAAGAACACGGGGGGGGGAGGGGGGCACGGGCAACACATGTCACCTTAACACTTGGACTCCCATCATCTGCTTGAAAAGAGAGAGAAAAGAAAATGCAATAATAGAGATAAGAGACACTTTTTAAAAATAATGAATCCGGCCGGGCGCTGTGGCTCACGCCTGTAATCCTAGCTCTTGGGAGGCCGAGGCGGGCGGATTGCTCAAGGTCAGGAGTTCAAAACCAGCCTGAGCAAGAGCGAGACCCCGTCTCTACTATAAATAGAAAGAAATTAATTGGCCAACTGATATATATATAAAAAATTAGCGGGGCATGGTGGCGCATGCCTGCAGTCCCAGCTACCCGGGAGGCTGAGGCAGAAGGATCACTCGAGCCCAGGAGTTTGAAGTTGCTGTGAGCTAGGCTGACGCCACGGCACTCACTCTAGCCTGGGCAACAAACCGAGACTCTGTCTCAAAAAAAAAAAAAAAAATGAATCCGAAGAGAAAAGTAAAAGGAGGCCTGTGGAGCAGGTCTGGGTGTGACTCCGGATCCCCGAACATCAGGTGCCACCACCAAAGATTCCTACGTGTAGCCCATAGAACCCCAAAAGCAACGGGAGGAGTTCTGGTCACATACTCCCTCAAAATGACATCCTGGCCTTCTTCTGGAACTCCCTCCCCTCTCAGACTCTCAAGGTTTCCTCCAGCGTGTCGGCTCCCACAGAGCAGACCTTTGGTCTGAGACCTGACTGTCCAGAAGCCAGGCATGCTGCCGCGTGGCGGCGGTGTCACGGCTCGGGACAAGAGGAGGCCCCACGGTGCGGGCTGGGGCGCCAGGCACCGCGGCGGGCGCCGAGGGTGGGGGTCCCCCCCACCCCGGGCCGCCCCCGCACTCCCAGAAACGCGACAGAACCAGAGGCAAAAAAAAAAAGAAGAAGCCTACGGCACCCGGTATTCCCGGGCGGTCTCCCATCCAAGTTCTAACCAGGCCCGAGCCTGCTTAGCTTCCGAGACCAGACGGGATCGGGCGCGTTCGGGGTGGTGTGGCCGTGGACGGCGGAGGGCGCCCCTGCCCCGCTCAAGAAGCCGAGCCTCTCTGCGCTTCCCCGCCGCCTCCTCCCGCCCCAGGCCCCGCGCCGGGTCGGGCCTGTTGAGTTCGCCGGCCGGGTCCCGCGGGCTCCGAGGGACGAAGGTGACAGGCGGGGCGGGCAGGGAGCGGCGGGCCGGGGTTGGGGGCTGTCTCTGTATACACACACACTCACACGCACTCACTCACTCACTCACACTCACACAAGATGCGCCTCCACGGCTGGACCCGCCAAGGTGGAGACCTTCAAGCCCCCCTCCTCTCCTTGCCTGGCCTCCTTCACCTCCCCGCCCCCCACCCCCAGCGCGCCGGGGCCGCTGACTGCGCACGGGCGGGAGGGGCGGGGCGCTCGCCCTTTGACCCCAGCCAGGGGCGGCCCTCCCCCACAACCCCTTTCAGCTGCGCCCCCCACCCTGTGGCCTGGCGGCCGCCTATTCCCCCGGGCCAGGGCTGGGGCACAGCGCACGGGGGAGGGGAGCCAGTGTATGGGGCGTCTCTCTCTCTCGGGATGTGTCCCATGGGTGGGGTGGGGTGGCGTGGTTTGTGGGGCGCTGAAGAAATCAGTCCCCTCCATCTCCTCCCTCTGGAAAACACCCAAGCCCTTGGAGAACTGCCCGCACCTCTACCTACCGTGGGGGCCGGGACCCTCCTCTGTGTCCTCCTGTGGCCCAGTCCAAGGGGCCTGGGCCTGGCCGGGGCTGCATTGGACCCCAACCACCCTGGCGTGTGGACTCGCCAAAAATCGGCGATTAGATATTGGATTCCAGCGTCATTGAGGTCATTTCACTAATGAGTGCACCGCAAAGAGTTTCCTAATCCATCTGTGAGGGTGGCAACCGAAAGAGAATTTTAGAGCTGACAGAATAGGCGAGGAAAGGCATAGGAGATTTCCACACCCAGTAAGGAAGCCTTTCCCGAAGTGGAAGAAAGAAAGGAGCAAACAGAGACACCGGTAGCCCGCCCGGATCAGAGTCTGCCCCTGAGAGAAAGTACCCTGACCAGGTTCACCCGTGGGTGGGTCGCGAGCTAGCGGCATTCAGAAGAGCGAGGCCCGCAGTCTGTGCAGAAGACACCTGCACTCGGGTGTGTGTGGCGGCACAATTCACAAGCAGCTCCAGATGTTAAACCAAGGAGAAGCCAGGGAGTTCCCAACGCCCCAGGTGTCCTCAGCCCACGACTGGCTGCTGTGGGAATGCGAAGCCCGGCTCCTGGTCTCAGAGCGGGGCAACCAGGAGGTGTGATGTCCACCCCGGCGTTCCCAGGAGGATCAGACTGAAGCTGGGACTTGGCCTGAAAGTGTCCCCTCGCATGGCCACCCCCTTCCCCTTCCTGCTCCTCTACTCCTGGTGCCCCTCCATCCAGGGGCCAGACCTTAAAGAGTCACCCGCAAGAGAATCCTGGTCCCAAAGGAGCCTTCTGGGGGACCCCTGCTGAGAGAGGTTGTGGGCCTGGCCCGCTGGGGCTCTGCCCGACCCAGGGCTGAGAGATGCAACCTCCCAGCTCTGGGTCCCTGCAGGAAGTGTTGGCAAGCACAGGGCCAGTCCTCCAAAGGCCCAGGTGCAGGGAGCCCAGGCCAAGCAGCCTGTGGAAGAAGCCACATGCTGTGCCACCCCGGGGAACACGACTGCAGGCCACGGCCCTTCCCACCTCCTCCTCCTCCTCCTCCTCCTCCCACCCCGCCCCCGCCCCCGCCCCCACATGGCACAGGGCCCAGAGACACCTCAGACACTTGCTACCCAAAGTGCAAAGGGCATCAGTTGCTCCTCCAAACCCCCCCCCAGCCCAGCAGACCGCGTTGTCCAGCCAGCCCCCGGGCCTCCCTGGGGAGCCCAGCACAAAAGTGCAGACACCCACCGGACCCTCAATCTCAGTTTTCGGATGTTTTTGCCACTCTAAGGACCCGCAGGCCAGCTGGGCCTTCTGGCAGGACAGAGAGCCCCGGAATCCGACGTGGAGAGCTGGGTGTACGTCCCCATGAGGAGGCGGTCCCCACCTCCGCGGCTATCCCCTTGCGGGGAGCGGCAGCCGCGGGGCCTCAGAGAAGACACCAGGCTGGGCCCCCACGGCACAGCGGGAGCACGTCCCCCGCAGGCCACTTAGCGACGGCGGCCAGCCGGCGGATGGTTGGGTTGCGCGAGACGCTGCGGCCGCCCTGCTACCGGGTTCCTGGGAGGGCGTCCTGGAACCAGCGTCCACACCAAGCCCTTGGAAGGCCCAGGCGACGGAGGAGCCCCGTCAGGCAGGGGCCGAGGACGGTGACGGCCCGGGCGGGGAGGAGCGTGTCAGGCAGGGGCAGAGGACGGTGACAGGTGACAGGCCGGGCGGGAAGGAGTCAGTCAGGCAGGGGCCGTGGAGGAGACGGGCTGGGTAAGGGTTAGGGTTAGTGTCAGGGCACAAGTCACAATCGCAAAGACCTGGAAGCCACCCGAGTGCCCATCGACCCACGAGTGGGTAAGTAAAATGTGGCCCGTGGACACCACGGAGTGCTATTCGGCTATGAGGAGCAGCGGTGAGGGGGCACCTCTCGTGGTTCTCCTGGCCAGAGCTGGAACCCGTTCCAGTAAGCCAAGTATCCCAAGAATGGACACACGAGCACCACGTGCTCGCGCTCACCAGCAAATGGGTACGAACCGATGGACACCTAAGTGGACACAGAGGAATCACCTTCTTCGGGTGGGTGTCGGGCGGGTGGGGGGAGGGGATGGGCATACACATCCATTAGGAATGGGGTGGGTACGCACCGACTGGGGGATGGGCGCACTTGAAGCTCTGACCCGAGGGGGGAGGCTGGGAGAGGGCAACGCACCCGACCTTAACATTGGTGCCCCCACAATATGCTGGAACAACATGAGAGGTAAATGAATAAGAACACGGGGGGGGGAGGGGGGCACGGGCAACACATGTCACCTTAACACTTGGACTCCCATCATCTGCTTGAAAAGAGAGAGAAAAGAAAATGCAATAATAGAGATAAGAGACACTTTTTAAAAATAATGAATCCGGCCGGGCGCTGTGGCTCACGCCTGTAATCCTAGCTCTTGGGAGGCCGAGGCGGGCGGATTGCTCAAGGTCAGGAGTTCAAAACCAGCCTGAGCAAGAGCGAGACCCCGTCTCTACTATAAATAGAAAGAAATTAATTGGCCAACTGATATATATATAAAAAATTAGCGGGGCATGGTGGCGCATGCCTGCAGTCCCAGCTACCCGGGAGGCTGAGGCAGAAGGATCACTCGAGCCCAGGAGTTTGAAGTTGCTGTGAGCTAGGCTGACGCCACGGCACTCACTCTAGCCTGGGCAACAAACCGAGACTCTGTCTCAAAAAAAAAAAAAAAAATGAATCCGAAGAGAAAAGTAAAAGGAGGCCTGTGGAGCAGGTCTGGGTGTGACTCCGGATCCCCGAACATCAGGTGCCACCACCAAAGATTCCTACGTGTAGCCCATAGAACCCCAAAAGCAACGGGAGGAGTTCTGGTCACATACTCCCTCAAAATGACATCCTGGCCTTCTTCTGGAACTCCCTCCCCTCTCAGACTCTCAAGGTTTCCTCCAGCGTGTCGGCTCCCACAGAGCAGACCTTTGGTCTGAGACCTGACTGTCCAGAAGCCAGGCATGCTGCCGCGTGGCGGCGGTGTCACGGCTCGGGACAAGAGGAGGCCCCACGGTGCGGGCTGGGGCGCCAGGCACCGCGGCGGGCGCCGAGGGTGGGGGTCCCCCCCACCCCGGGCCGCCCCCGCACTCCCAGAAACGCGACAGAACCAGAGGCAAAAAAAAAAAGAAGAAGCCTACGGCACCCGGTATTCCCGGGCGGTCTCCCATCCAAGTTCTAACCAGGCCCGAGCCTGCTTAGCTTCCGAGACCAGACGGGATCGGGCGCGTTCGGGGTGGTGTGGCCGTGGACGGCGGAGGGCGCCCCTGCCCCGCTCAAGAAGCCGAGCCTCTCTGCGCTTCCCCGCCGCCTCCTCCCGCCCCAGGCCCCGCGCCGGGTCGGGCCTGTTGAGTTCGCCGGCCGGGTCCCGCGGGCTCCGAGGGACGAAGGTGACAGGCGGGGCGGGCAGGGAGCGGCGGGCCGGGGTTGGGGGCTGTCTCTGTATACACACACACTCACACGCACTCACTCACTCACTCACACTCACACAAGATGCGCCTCCACGGCTGGACCCGCCAAGGTGGAGACCTTCAAGCCCCCCTCCTCTCCTTGCCTGGCCTCCTTCACCTCCCCGCCCCCCACCCCCAGCGCGCCGGGGCCGCTGACTGCGCACGGGCGGGAGGGGCGGGGCGCTCGCCCTTTGACCCCAGCCAGGGGCGGCCCTCCCCCACAACCCCTTTCAGCTGCGCCCCCCACCCTGTGGCCTGGCGGCCGCCTATTCCCCCGGGCCAGGGCTGGGGCACAGCGCACGGGGGAGGGGAGCCAGTGTATGGGGCGTCTCTCTCTCTCGGGATGTGTCCCATGGGTGGGGTGGGGTGGCGTGGTTTGTGGGGCGCTGAAGAAATCAGTCCCCTCCATCTCCTCCCTCTGGAAAACACCCAAGCCCTTGGAGAACTGCCCGCACCTCTACCTACCGTGGGGGCCGGGACCCTCCTCTGTGTCCTCCTGTGGCCCAGTCCAAGGGGCCTGGGCCTGGCCGGGGCTGCATTGGACCCCAACCACCCTGGCGTGTGGACTCGCCAAAAATCGGCGATTAGATATTGGATTCCAGCGTCATTGAGGTCATTTCACTAATGAGTGCACCGCAAAGAGTTTCCTAATCCATCTGTGAGGGTGGCAACCGAAAGAGAATTTTAGAGCTGACAGAATAGGCGAGGAAAGGCATAGGAGATTTCCACACCCAGTAAGGAAGCCTTTCCCGAAGTGGAAGAAAGAAAGGAGCAAACAGAGACACCGGTAGCCCGCCCGGATCAGAGTCTGCCCCTGAGAGAAAGTACCCTGACCAGGTTCACCCGTGGGTGGGTCGCGAGCTAGCGGCATTCAGAAGAGCGAGGCCCGCAGTCTGTGCAGAAGACACCTGCACTCGGGTGTGTGTGGCGGCACAATTCACAAGCAGCTCCAGATGTTAAACCAAGGAGAAGCCAGGGAGTTCCCAACGCCCCAGGTGTCCTCAGCCCACGACTGGCTGCTGTGGGAATGCGAAGCCCGGCTCCTGGTCTCAGAGCGGGGCAACCAGGAGGTGTGATGTCCACCCCGGCGTTCCCAGGAGGATCAGACTGAAGCTGGGACTTGGCCTGAAAGTGTCCCCTCGCATGGCCACCCCCTTCCCCTTCCTGCTCCTCTACTCCTGGTGCCCCTCCATCCAGGGGCCAGACCTTAAAGAGTCACCCGCAAGAGAATCCTGGTCCCAAAGGAGCCTTCTGGGGGACCCCTGCTGAGAGAGGTTGTGGGCCTGGCCCGCTGGGGCTCTGCCCGACCCAGGGCTGAGAGATGCAACCTCCCAGCTCTGGGTCCCTGCAGGAAGTGTTGGCAAGCACAGGGCCAGTCCTCCAAAGGCCCAGGTGCAGGGAGCCCAGGCCAAGCAGCCTGTGGAAGAAGCCACATGCTGTGCCACCCCGGGGAACACGACTGCAGGCCACGGCCCTTCCCACCTCCTCCTCCTCCTCCTCCTCCTCCCACCCCGCCCCCGCCCCCGCCCCCACATGGCACAGGGCCCAGAGACACCTCAGACACTTGCTACCCAAAGTGCAAAGGGCATCAGTTGCTCCTCCAAACCCCCCCCCAGCCCAGCAGACCGCGTTGTCCAGCCAGCCCCCGGGCCTCCCTGGGGAGCCCAGCACAAAAGTGCAGACACCCACCGGACCCTCAATCTCAGTTTTCGGATGTTTTTGCCACTCTAAGGACCCGCAGGCCAGCTGGGCCTTCTGGCAGGACAGAGAGCCCCGGAATCCGACGTGGAGAGCTGGGTGTACGTCCCCATGAGGAGGCGGTCCCCACCTCCGCGGCTATCCCCTTGCGGGGAGCGGCAGCCGCGGGGCCTCAGAGAAGACACCAGGCTGGGCCCCCACGGCACAGCGGGAGCACGTCCCCCGCAGGCCACTTAGCGACGGCGGCCAGCCGGCGGATGGTTGGGTTGCGCGAGACGCTGCGGCCGCCCTGCTACCGGGTTCCTGGGAGGGCGTCCTGGAACCAGCGTCCACACCAAGCCCTTGGAAGGCCCAGGCGACGGAGGAGCCCCGTCAGGCAGGGGCCGAGGACGGTGACGGCCCGGGCGGGGAGGAGCGTGTCAGGCAGGGGCAGAGGACGGTGACAGGTGACAGGCCGGGCGGGAAGGAGTCAGTCAGGCAGGGGCCGTGGAGGAGACGGGCTGGGTAAGGGTTAGGGTTAGTGTCAGGGCACAAGTCACAATCGCAAAGACCTGGAAGCCACCCGAGTGCCCATCGACCCACGAGTGGGTAAGTAAAATGTGGCCCGTGGACACCACGGAGTGCTATTCGGCTATGAGGAGCAGCGGTGAGGGGGCACCTCTCGTGGTTCTCCTGGCCAGAGCTGGAACCCGTTCCAGTAAGCCAAGTATCCCAAGAATGGACACACGAGCACCACGTGCTCGCGCTCACCAGCAAATGGGTACGAACCGATGGACACCTAAGTGGACACAGAGGAATCACCTTCTTCGGGTGGGTGTCGGGCGGGTGGGGGGAGGGGATGGGCATACACATCCATTAGGAATGGGGTGGGTACGCACCGACTGGGGGATGGGCGCACTTGAAGCTCTGACCCGAGGGGGGAGGCTGGGAGAGGGCAACGCACCCGACCTTAACATTGGTGCCCCCACAATATGCTGGAACAACATGAGAGGTAAATGAATAAGAACACGGGGGGGGGGAGGGGGGCACGGGCAACACATGTCACCTTAACACTTGGACTCCCATCATCTGCTTGAAAAGAGAGAGAAAAGAAAATGCAATAATAGAGATAAGAGACACTTTTTAAAAATAATGAATCCGGCCGGGCGCTGTGGCTCACGCCTGTAATCCTAGCTCTTGGGAGGCCGAGGCGGGCGGATTGCTCAAGGTCAGGAGTTCAAAACCAGCCTGAGCAAGAGCGAGACCCCGTCTCTACTATAAATAGAAAGAAATTAATTGGCCAACTGATATATATATAAAAAATTAGCGGGGCATGGTGGCGCATGCCTGCAGTCCCAGCTACCCGGGAGGCTGAGGCAGAAGGATCACTCGAGCCCAGGAGTTTGAAGTTGCTGTGAGCTAGGCTGACGCCACGGCACTCACTCTAGCCTGGGCAACAAACCGAGACTCTGTCTCAAAAAAAAAAAAAAAAATGAATCCGAAGAGAAAAGTAAAAGGAGGCCTGTGGAGCAGGTCTGGGTGTGACTCCGGATCCCCGAACATCAGGTGCCACCACCAAAGATTCCTACGTGTAGCCCATAGAACCCCAAAAGCAACGGGAGGAGTTCTGGTCACATACTCCCTCAAAATGACATCCTGGCCTTCTTCTGGAACTCCCTCCCCTCTCAGACTCTCAAGGTTTCCTCCAGCGTGTCGGCTCCCACAGAGCAGACCTTTGGTCTGAGACCTGACTGTCCAGAAGCCAGGCATGCTGCCGCGTGGCGGCGGTGTCACGGCTCGGGACAAGAGGAGGCCCCACGGTGCGGGCTGGGGCGCCAGGCACCGCGGCGGGCGCCGAGGGTGGGGGTCCCCCCACCCCGGGCCGCCCCCGCACTCCCAGAAACGCGACAGAACCAGAGGCAAAAAAAAAAAGAAGAAGCCTACGGCACCCGGTATTCCCGGGCGGTCTCCCATCCAAGTTCTAACCAGGCCCGACCCTGCTTAGCTTCCGAGACCAGACGGGATCGGGCGCGTTCGGGGTGGTGTGGCCGTGGACGGCGGAGGGCGCCCCTGCCCCGCTCAAGAAGCCGAGCCTCTCTGCGCTTCCCCGCCGCCTCCTCCCGCCCCAGGCCCCGCGCCGGGTCGGGCCTGTTGAGTTCGCCGGCCGGGTCCCGCGGGCTCCGAGGGACGGGGGTGACAGGCGGGGCGGGCAGGGAGCGGCGGGCCGGGGTTGGGGGCTGTCTCTGTATACACACACACTCACACGCACTCACTCACTCACTCACACTCACACAAGATGCGCCTCCACGGCTGGACCCGCCAAGGTGGAGACCTTCAAGCCCCCCTCCTCTCCTTGCCTGGCCTCCTTCACCTCCCCGCCCCCCACCCCCAGCGCGCCGGGGCCGCTGACTGCGCACGGGCGGGAGGGGCGGGGCGCTCGCCCTTTGACCCCAGCCAGGGGCGGCCCTCCCCCACAACCCCTTTCAGCTGCGCCCCCCACCCTGTGGCCTGGCGGCCGCCTATTCCCCCGGGCCAGGGCTGGGGCACAGCGCACGGGGGAGGGGAGCCAGTGTATGGGGCGTCTCTCTCTCTCGGGATGTGTCCCATGGGTGGGGTGGGGTGGCGTGGTTTGTGGGGCGCTGAAGAAATCAGTCCCCTCCATCTCCTCCCTCTGGAAAACACCCAAGCCCTTGGAGAACTGCCCGCACCTCTACCTACCGTGGGGGCCGGGACCCTCCTCTGTGTCCTCCTGTGGCCCAGTCCAAGGGGCCTGGGCCTGGCCGGGGCTGCATTGGACCCCAACCACCCTGGCGTGTGGACTCGCCAAAAATCGGCGATTAGATATTGGATTCCAGCGTCATTGAGGTCATTTCACTAATGAGTGCACCGCAAAGAGTTTCCTAATCCATCTGTGAGGGTGGCAACCGAAAGAGAATTTTAGAGCTGACAGAATAGGCGAGGAAAGGCATAGGAGATTTCCACACCCAGTAAGGAAGCCTTTCCCGAAGTGGAAGAAAGAAAGGAGCAAACAGAGACACCGGTAGCCCGCCCGGATCAGAGTCTGCCCCTGAGAGAAAGTACCCTGACCAGGTTCACCCGTGGGTGGGTCGCGAGCTAGCGGCATTCAGAAGAGCGAGGCCCGCAGTCTGTGCAGAAGACACCTGCACTCGGGTGTGTGTGGCGGCACAATTCACAAGCAGCTCCAGATGTTAAACCAAGGAGAAGCCAGGGAGTTCCCAACGCCCCAGGTGTCCTCAGCCCACGACTGGCTGCTGTGGGAATGCGAAGCCCGGCTCCTGGTCTCAGAGCGGGGCAACCAGGAGGTGTGATGTCCACCCCGGCGTTCCCAGGAGGATCAGACTGAAGCTGGGACTTGGCCTGAAAGTGTCCCCTCGCATGGCCACCCCCTTCCCCTTCCTGCTCCTCTACTCCTGGTGCCCCTCCATCCAGGGGCCAGACCTTAAAGAGTCACCCGCAAGAGAATCCTGGTCCCAAAGGAGCCTTCTGGGGGACCCCTGCTGAGAGAGGTTGTGGGCCTGGCCCGCTGGGGCTCTGCCCGACCCAGGGCTGAGAGATGCAACCTCCCAGCTCTGGGTCCCTGCAGGAAGTGTTGGCAAGCACAGGGCCAGTCCTCCAAAGGCCCAGGTGCAGGGAGCCCAGGACAAGCAGCCTGTGGAAGAAGCCACATGCTGTGCCACCCCGGGGAACACGACTGCAGGCCACGGCCCTTCCCACCTCCTCCTCCTCCTCCTCCTCCTCCTCCTCCTCCTCCTCCCACCCCGCCCCCGCCCCCGCCCCCACATGGCACAGGGCCCAGAGACACCTCAGACACTTGCTACCCAAAGTGCAAAGGGCATCAGTTGCTCCTCCAAACCCCCCCCCCAGCCCAGCAGACCGCGTTGTCCAGCCAGCCCCCGGGCCTCCCTGGGGAGCCCAGCACAAAAGTGCAGACACCCACCGGACCCTCAATCTCAGTTTTCGGATGTTTTTGCCACTCTAAGGACCCGCAGGCCAGCTGGGCCTTCTGGCAGGACAGAGAGCCCCGGAATCCGACGTGGAGAGCTGGGTGTACGTCCCCATGAGGAGGCGGTCCCCACCTCCGCGGCTATCCCCTTGCGGGGAGCGGCAGCCGCGGGGCCTCAGAGAAGACACCAGGCTGGGCCCCCACGGCACAGCGGGAGCACGTCCCCCGCAGGCCACTTAGCGACGGCGGCCAGCCGGCGGATGGTTGGGTTGCGCGAGACGCTGCGGCCGCCCTGCTACCGGGTTCCTGGGAGGGCGTCCTGGAACCAGCGTCCACACCAAGCCCTTGGAAGGCCCAGGCGACGGAGGAGCCCCGTCAGGCAGGGGCCGAGGACGGTGACGGCCCGGGCGGGGAGGAGCGTGTCAGGCAGGGGCAGAGGACGGTGACAGGTGACAGGCCGGGCGGGAAGGAGTCAGTCAGGCAGGGGCCGTGGAGGAGACGGGCTGGGTAAGGGTTAGGGTTAGTGTCAGGGCACAAGTCACAATCGCAAAGACCTGGAAGCCACCCGAGTGCCCATCGACCCACGAGTGGGTAAGTAAAATGTGGCCCGTGGACACCACGGAGTGCTATTCGGCTATGAGGAGCAGCGGTGAGGGGGCACCTCTCGTGGTTCTCCTGGCCAGAGCTGGAACCCGTTCCAGTAAGCCAAGTATCCCAAGAATGGACACACGAGCACCACGTGCTCGCGCTCACCAGCAAATGGGTACGAACCGATGGACACCTAAGTGGACACAGAGGAATCACCTTCTTCGGGTGGGTGTCGGGCGGGTGGGGGGAGGGGATGGGCATACACATCCATTAGGAATGGGGTGGGTACGCACCGACTGGGGGATGGGCGCACTTGAAGCTCTGACCCGAGGGGGGAGGCTGGGAGAGGGCAACGCACCCGACCTTAACATTGGTGCCCCCACAATATGCTGGAACAACATGAGAGGTAAATGAATAAGAACACGGGGGGGGGGAGGGGGGCACGGGCAACACATGTCACCTTAACACTTGGACTCCCATCATCTGCTTGAAAAGAGAGAGAAAAGAAAATGCAATAATAGAGATAAGAGACACTTTTTAAAAATAATGAATCCGGCCGGGCGCTGTGGCTCACGCCTGTAATCCTAGCTCTTGGGAGGCCGAGGCGGGCGGATTGCTCAAGGTCAGGAGTTCAAAACCAGCCTGAGCAAGAGCGAGACCCCGTCTCTACTATAAATAGAAAGAAATTAATTGGCCAACTGATATATATATAAAAAATTAGCGGGGCATGGTGGCGCATGCCTGCAGTCCCAGCTACCCGGGAGGCTGAGGCAGAAGGATCACTCGAGCCCAGGAGTTTGAAGTTGCTGTGAGCTAGGCTGACGCCACGGCACTCACTCTAGCCTGGGCAACAAACCGAGACTCTGTCTCAAAAAAAAAAAAAAAAATGAATCCGAAGAGAAAAGTAAAAGGAGGCCTGTGGAGCAGGTCTGGGTGTGACTCCGGATCCCCGAACATCAGGTGCCACCACCAAAGATTCCTACGTGTAGCCCATAGAACCCCAAAAGCAACGGGAGGAGTTCTGGTCACATACTCCCTCAAAATGACATCCTGGCCTTCTTCTGGAACTCCCTCCCCTCTCAGACTC